>NW_020884922.1:4555858-4693099 GCF_003945725.1 Corapipo altera | reverse complement strand
TGCGGCGGCCGCGAGCCGCGCACCGAGCCGCCCGGGCGGGCAGGTGCCGCCGGTCCCGCCGCGCGTCCCGCCCGGCTCCAGCCCCCAGGGACGGGGGGGCACCGACCCCCGAGCGCCTGCCCCGGGCCGCCCCTGCCGCGGGGAGGCGGCACCACGGCACCGCTGCCCCTCGCCCTCCCGCCCCCGGACAAACTTACTTGCGGGCGGCGGCGGCGGCGCCCGCGCCCCCCTTCCCGCCCCGCCAGCGAGCGCAGCCCCGGCGCGGCGGCCGCTGCCGAGCGCGTTCGGACATGCTCAGTCCCCCCGCCGTGCGGAACCTACCACCGGGGGGGGACGGGGGGAGCGCGGAGAGAGAGCGGGCAGAGCTGGATGCTACCAAGAGGACAGGCTAAAAATAGGCGCCGCAGAAGGGAACAGCTGGAGCTTAAAGGGGCAGCGGCGCCTCCTCCCGCCGCGCGGGTCCTGCCTGCGGAGCTGGAGGAGAGGCTGTGGAAGCGGGGCCGTGCCCGCGTTTTCGCGCGGGTCCTGCCCGCGGAGCCGCAGGAGAGGCTCTGGAAGCGGGGCGATGGATGCTGCGCCACCGCGCCCGGGTCCTGCCCGCGCCTCTGCGGCGGGAGCGCTGCGGGGCCCTCGGCTGCGGCTGCTCCCGCCGAGCGCGCAAGGGGGCACAGGATGCCAGGGGGGCTCTGGGGGGCGTCTGGCGGGGCCGGCCCCGGGCTCTGCCCGCTTCTCGCCCCAGGGCCGGGGCCCTCGCCCCGGAGCCGGGCTGGGCAGGGTACATCGGGGCCGGGCTATTTACCTCGTGGCCACCCCGTGAAGCGGCACCTTCAGGAATGAGACCTAGAGAGTGAGGGAAAGGATGCCCAGCAGCGTTTTTATGTGGTGCTTCTCCAGAGACATCTCCATCCAGCTCCGAGGAGTTAGGTTGTGCGGACGAGGCTTGGGGACACAGAGGAGTCTCCTGCGAAGCTCAGAGCAGTCAGATGAGAATGTCACAGGTCCGAGGCGAAGAGCGTGAAGAACAACCCTCCTAAATACGATTTTCTAGGCTGGAAGAGCTATGCGGCAAGAGAAAAGATATGATCACCTCTCACTGACGCTACTGCGTTTCAAACCTAAGAGCTGTCGAAATTAAAAGCCCCCTAAGTATTTGTGAATGGGAGTTTCTGATGTTTTAAGCTGTGAATTATCATTCCTTGCCTTCCTAAAAGACCGATAAGAATAAACATGACAGCACCACATTGCTTTAGATTTATAGATACTACAAAGCCTAAAATTGTATTACCCTACCAGGAGTTCAGAGGTTTTGCTAAATTCTGCTTTTATGGATACAGAAAATTGCTGTTGCACACAAAAAAATCTTTACAGTGTGAATACTAAACAAGTTCTCAGAAAGAGTATCAGACAACATCTGCATCATGATAACTTGCCATTCTAATGACATCATGTACAATAGTATGTACAATCAAGACTGCCATATTCAAAAAGTTTCATTTAATTCATTAGACATGAGAGGGGAGCACTAGAAGCTTATCTTAATCTGAACTCTAACAGCCTTCAGCAAAAATGCTGAAGAAAAAAACCCTCAGTTACATGTAGGTGAGTATAATCAGGATAGGAAGTGTTACTTGTCACTAATGTCAAATATGAGAGAGCAAGGAAGCAATTTCCCTCGCAGACTGATATACAATGGGATAAATTATTAGATAAGATTATGTAGGTTACTCTGCTGCAGTATTTTAAGAAATGAAAGATGACATAACGACTAATGTAGTATTAAAAAGGGAATGAATCATGTTCACTACTTGTCTCCCCATTCTGTGTTCTCCATAAGCCATGAAATATGCTATATTCTGTAGTCCGTGTCTAATAGCCACCTACACACTACGTATTATAAAAATTTGTCAGCTATGCAGCATGCATAACTGTACAAAGTGAGGGGGGACATGATGTAATTCTTTCACATGAAGCTATTGATCTTGAGATAGACAGCAGAGCAAATAGAAAAGGCAGTTTTCTGAATGCAGCCTCAGATTTGGGATAACAGAGGGCTAGTGTATTTCTGGCTGCATCTGGAGCTCTGCAGGAGCAGTAGGCAGCCTCTGGAGTATTTCCTAGAACAGCTTGCACCTTTACCATCATACAACTCTGGGTAAATTAGAAGACTGAAAGATGTCCTGAGTCTCAGGAGAGTAGCTTCCACTAGGGAGTCTTACTATCTTGGGAGTGCAGAATACTGTTCATCATGGGAACAAATGTTAAAAAAATGGCAAATAAAACATGTATTTTTTTTAAGTCTGCATTATTATTCTCCTCAGGGGTAACTATATTTTCGTTCTCACACCTTTCCTTGTCCATGAGGAATCTCTTCAGAACTTATCAAATGTAGTTGCTTTTTACAATGAGAGACAAACATATATGGATCTTTCCTACCCAAAACATGCTGTTGTAATTGCATGAAGTTATATATATGTATAAAAGCCTAAGATAATGTATTCCAGCATTCAAAAGACACCATCATCATCCAGATGCAGATTACCAAATTAGCGAGTAAGTGGTGGCTGCATCTGTTGTACCAGCCAGTGAACTATATTTAGAGGTAGACACCCATCTAAAGCTGGATGCTGTTGCTTTCTTCATCAAGTTTTGCTCAGCAGAAATTTCCACAGAGTTGCATTTTGTACATACACAGCAGCAAAGATGTAAATATCTGCTGTGTTCTGTCAGACAGGGAACAATTCCTCAGCATGCAGAAGGTGTGCAGGTTTGGTTTCCATGAATAGCACAGCACTTTACCAATCTCTCTTCATGTTACTTGGGAAGGCTCTAGTAAAATCTTTCTTTTTCAAATGTATCTCCTATAATTCCACATTGCTGCTGATCTGAGGCTGTGGCATACCACTAACTGCCTCTGGCTCTCAGACTTTCACCTCAGTCCTCGTTGTTTTCTCCTCTCATTGTTATTTTCACCTTTGTCCCAGATGGCAATATTAAGATTCTCTCCACTGTCTCCTTGTGTAATTCAAAGTTACATTCCAGCACTGTTACCTTTTAAGTTCACTGTCCTAGTGAACTTTTCCATGTAGTTGAGTACATAGTCTTCCTGTGTGGTAGGTAGACTATGCACTAGTTCGTTGGTTGATTGGTTTTGTTGTCGTTGATTGCTTATAGGACAAAGCTTATTTTCAAGGGATATAATTTGGAAGTTTTAGTATCATAGAATGATCGTAGAATCATAGAATGGTTTAGGTTGGAAGGCATATTAAAGATCAGCTAGTTCTACTCTACTACCATGGGCAGGGACATGTTCCACTACAGCAGGTTGCTCAAAGGCCTGTCCAACCTGGCCTCTCCAACGCTTCCAGGGATGGGGCATCCACGACTTCTCTGGGCAACTTGTTCCAGTGTCTCACCACTCTCATAGTGAAGAATTTCTTTCTATTATCTAATCTAAGCCTTTTCTCAGTTTAAAGCCATTGTCTCTTGTCCTATCACTACCTGTCTCTGTAAAAGTCCCTCTCCAGCTCTCTTGCTGTAAGACTTCTCTAGTGCCTTTTCTTTTCCAGGCTGAACAGCCCCAACTCTCTCAACCTGTGTTTATAGGAGAGGTACTCCAGCCCTTCTTGTAGCACTTCTCTGGGCTCAGTTCACCGAGTCCACATCCTTCTTGTGTTGGCTGTCCCCAGAACTGGATACAGCACTCCAGACGGGGTCTCACAAGAGCAGAATAGAGGGGCAAAACTGGCTCCCTTGACCTGCTCACTGTGCTGCTTTTGAAGCAGCCCTGGATGTGTTTGGCTTTCTGGGCCGCAAGTGCACACTGCTGGTTTGTGTTGAACCTCCCATCCACCAACACCCCCACGTCCTTCTCCTCAGACCTGCTCTCACTCTGTTCTCTGCTCAGCCTATGTTTATGTTTGGGATTGCCCCAACCCAGGTGCAGGACCTTGCACTTGGCCTTGTAAAATTTCATGAGGTTCACACCTCTCAGACCCATCAGGGTCCCTCTGGACGGCATCCTTTCCCTCCAGTGTGTCAACTGCACCACACAGGTTGGTGTTGTCAACAAACTTACTAAGGGTGCCTTCAGTCCCCCTGTCCATGTCACTGACAAAGACATTAAACAGCACCAGTCCCAGTATTGACCCTGAGGGACACTACTGGTCACTTGTCCTCACTTGGACATTGAACCGTTGACTGCAGTTCTTTGAGTGTGACCATCCAGACAGTTCCTCATTCACTGAGTGGTCCATTCATCAAACCTATGCCTCTCCAATTAAAAGACAAAGATAATTGCATAGGACAGTGTCAAATGCTTTACACAAGTCCAGGCACATGATGTCAGTTGCTTTTCCTACATCTACCAACACTGTAACCGTGCCATAGATGGCAAAATTTTTCAGACATGATGTGCCCTTAGTGAAGATGTGTTGGCTGTCCCTCATTACCTCCTTATTTTCTATGTGCCTTAGAATAATTTCTAGGGGAATCTGCTCCATGACCTTGCCAGGCACAGAGTTGAGACTCTGGTCTGTAGTTCCTTGTGTCTTCCTTTCTTTGCTTTTTAAAACTAGGTATTATGTTTCCCCTTTTCCTGTCAGTGGGAACTTCACCAGTCTACCACAACTTCTCAAGTATGATGTGTAGTGGCTTAGCGATTCCTCTGAGAGTTCCCTCAGGACCTGCAGATGCATCTCATCAGGCCCCTCATCAGGACTTGGGCACTTTCAGGTTCCTTAGATGGTCTCAAGACTAATCTTCTCCTATGGCATGTGTTTCTTCATTCTCCCCGTTCCTGCCTTTTCCTTCTGTGATAGGCAGTGTGGCTGGAGCACTTGTCAGTGAAGACTGAAGCAAGTGAAGACATAAATAAAAAGTAGAGGCTATTTCCTCGTGGTTTGTGATCCTTTATGTGACCATTTCTTGTACCTCATTTTAAACTAAACACTACAGGGAGGGAGTACCAAACCAAAGTTCATATTATTAGGTACAAGAGAAAAGAGAAACATGCACAGAGGGAATCCAGCTGGCAGAGCCTAGTAGAAGAAGTCTAAGTAGAAGAGTCGAACTGTATCCCACAATTCTTGATAACTTGTGGTTACTATCAATGAGTATACATTCCATTTAACATTCAAGGGTCTTTGCTACCATACACTCCATAATAAGTGGCCAGTGGACATGAGTGGTTTGAAACCCTCAGAAATACATCCTTCTATAATTCATTATCTTTACAGTATCCTTTCTTCTTCCCTGACCATGTCAAACATTCATTTTTGTTGCTGATAGGTCAATCTTTGTCAGTAACAGACTGAGCAGAAGTTTTTGGTCCATGAGCAGAAAGCAGTGACAATCCACTTATTTTCTACAGCCTCTTGTTAGAGGAGTTTGATCAGAACAAAGCAGTAAGGGTTCATCCTGCCATTGCTACACGGAAACTGCACTGACAGCATGCAACTGTTGCCCAGTGAAGGAGTCTACATTCTTTAGTTAAAAACCATTTTGCATGTAAGAAATAGAAGTGTTAAAAGAAACAGCTCAAAATATAGCTGAATTTCAAACAATGAGCTTTGTAATAATTCCCTATAATATGAAAGGAAAACAACCTTCTATGCTAGCATGGGAAGAATATAGAATGTGTTTTTACTCAAAGTTCAGCATTTCCAGCATTTAAACTTTGTTGACCACATTCCCCTCAGACATTTTCTTCACGGTAATCAATATTTTAATTCCAATCGGTCTGCAGTTATCTACTTTTTACTGTCCTCTGTGGGCTTTGAAGGTTTGTTTTTTTCCTTAGACATTGGAATTTAAATATCCATCCCTGACTTCTTCAACTCAAAGTTCTGCCAGGCAGCTGGCAGCTTGCAAGTGAAAATTTTATTGTAAGACTGTGTGTGCGCTGTTCTCAGTGGAGTATAGGAAACTTATTCAGCTCATGTATTACTTTCATGCATTATGTAGATTTGTATATGTGAAATTAATATGCTTTGTTTTCAAAGACACCGATAATTGAGCAATGTGTTATGAACACAGTCACAGGTTTATATTGCTATGTAAATGTAGTAAATGCTTCAGAAAGGTTTTCTTAGTTCTCTTCAGTAATAAAATTAATTGTAGATCTGTTTGAGCCTTCTTTCAAGATTACTGAAGTGTCCCTGTAAAATAGAAAATCATAGCTTTTCTGTTATTTAATTATTGCAGGGTGTACCCAAAACAAAGAGAGAATATGAGATTTTTTATGAGGGAAGAAGTGCATTCCTTTGCATCAGGAAGTTGCCGTAAGCATCTGTCTCTCAGAGAGCAGAAGTAAAAGCAGTGTGCTATTAGTGCTGCTATTAAAAACAAAAGAAAGGAGTGCAGCATACTACTTTGAGATCAATATTCAATCTAATATGGCCCCTTGATGTCCTTCAGTAATTTCTAACAAGTCATATGGTTGTTTACAAGGGAGGATGAGGAGAGGTCTCTGGTATTCAGCAGAGCCAGGCTGGGGGCATGCACCGATGGGATTGAGCCATTGGTTGTCTTCTGTAAATCAGTACAAAAACTAGAGGTATGCTGAGATCATCTATTATTTCACAGAAATCATACACTGTTGTAAAAACTAGCATCAGTCAAGATATGATCATCTTTAAAAGGGGGACCTCTAATAACCAACAGGCATAATATCATGGGGCAAAAAAAACACAGCTGCAAATTTTCTTTGGAACTAATTCAAAACTTTCCTTCCATGAAATTTCCATATGGGTTTATAAAGCAAAACCTATTGGGTAAAAAAAAAAAATAAATAAATAAAAATTAAGGTATTCAATAGCCTTTATTTAAAAAAAAAAAACACTTGAGGAAACTAACACTCGCAGAATCACAAAATATGCCAAATTGGAAGGGACCCACAAGGATCATCGAGTCCAACTCCTGCACAGGACCATCCCCAAGAGTGGTCCTGTGAGTATCATCCAAAAGCTTCTTGAACTCTGTCAGGCTTGGTGCTGTGACCACTTCCCTGGGCAACCTGTTCCAGCACCCAACCCACAATATCTCATAGATACTGATCTAAGGAGAATTAGTTCTATACTTAAAAAAGAAAGACATGTCAATGTTTCATACAGCCTTGTGAATTTTCAATCTGCTCTGGGAAGCATGGTTTTTAACCACCTAGAAAGCTGGTCCCATCATTTAAAATAAAACAATGCAAACTGGAACCAATTGAAAAATAAAAGGGGAATCTCACTTAAATATTACATGTGGTCCCTGATGTTCTAACTCTGGCAGAGAAATACAAAGGTGCAGTAAACCAAAAGGTAAACTACTTCCAAGCTGGTTTAAGTGCAAAATTTAAATTGAAGCTACTGAAGAAAATCATTTTAGCTAAACCAAAATCTAGATCTATAGCATATGTGTTGTTATGTAATGACATATAGGCTGCCCAAAAATAGCTGGTCAGGGTATGTACTGGAAGTTTCATTTCAGCATTTGTAATCAGGCATCATGCAGGGTTGGCAGCCAGCAAAGGCAATGCTGAGAAACATGGAGGGCAGTGAAAGGCAAGGAAGGCACAAAGAAGAACATGACACATTCACGCATTGCAGAGTTTGCTGATATATTAATGAAAATGAAGGAATCTGACTACCTGATTGGATATGTCCCTTAAGTATTTCACTCCTGGAATCACTGTGATAAAATTACCTTGAGATCACCTTGGGCACAACAGGCCAAATTCCTTTTGCATGGTTTGTGTTAGCTTTAGGAAAAATGAATGAATTATAGAATGAAGCATTAACTGCAACTGCACAGGTGTCCTTGGGAGTTTATTGACAAAATATCAAGGTGATGGAAGTTTTACTGTTGATGCTATAGAAAACCACATAGGCGTTCTAGGATCAGGAAGATCATAACCCTGCTTATCTGGTGTAGGCAGTGTAATACTACAAGTGCACTTCTGTATGGAGGGAAAAAAAGGAAAGACTGACATGGCTGCTATCAAGCAAGACAAATGTGTCTCAGCTGCTGAAAATTTCTTGTTTTAATCCAACTTTGTTTGAATTAGCCTAAAAAAAAAAATAGATATGTAAATTCTCCAACTATCATAAAAATGGTAAACCAGCTTAAATAAATATTAAATTCTTCTATATTTTGATTAGAAGTATGTAAGGAAATTCCAAATTAAATTTTAAAAAAAAAGGAAAAATGGAGAATCTTTTAGGAAAAAAATCCTAATGTTCCCTTTTGTGTGAAAGAGAAAACAGAAAAAACATCTCTCTTCTACAATTTGACATTTTAAAACCAGTTTACTTTTTCTTTATATATAGGTAATTTTTAAAAAATTTCATTTCAAAAGAAGAAGAAAATTAATCAGAATTACGACAGTGAAATGTATCAGATATTTCATTTTTTTGAAAGAAAGGTGGAAAAATACAGAGGTATTTACTTTGTTCAAACCAGTTTTTTAAAGCTTTTAGTTCTGTACTCTTTTTATGATGCAATACTCACAATGAATTTTCTCAGTCTATACTAAACACCTGAATGTCCATACCACTTTTTGCTGCTACTGTGAATTCCTGGTTTTCATCATATTTTCTTGGCTGAATGATTCAGAGATAAATGGCTGCTACTAGTAATGTAGCAAACAGCCCATATCCTATTTTTAAGTAATATTTAAGCTAACACAGACAGGGACTATGATTGTGTTTCTGTTACAGCAGAAACCTGCTGTTTCTCAGCAGGTTGGACACTTCTGGCATCTTCTGCTTTCAGTTACTATGTTGCAAATAGTTTATCTTTTAACAATGAAGATAAAATGTTTACCAAAAAAAGTAAAAGTGTCACAGGTGCACATTACTGGCTGTTTTTGTTGTGGATTCTCAAAGTCTCTGAGTCACAGCAGATATTTTTAGCTGTGCTTTTAACCACTTTTTCTGCTACATTGCCTAGATGGAAATTATTTTAATAGTGGTTTGATCTTGGTACTCTTTTGCATTTAGATCCTTTGTCGAATAAGTTCATCTCTCAAATTTCTTTCAATACACAGAACTTTAGCTATCTGATTCTTGTACCATTAAGCTTTCATTTTCAAAGGCTTATTACTTACATGTCTTAGGACATGTAAGTAATAAACAACTCTTTAATTATGTTTTGGCTGTATAATATATCATTGCCAGTTTGATTTTTCTAAATTACAAAAAGGGGACTGACAGGCTGATAAAAAAGTTGTGAGGCTTCATAAAATAAATACCTGTGTTACTATTGTTCTTTCATATTGTAAATCGTCATGCACTATTTATTTTTTAATTAAAAGAGATCTTATACAAGAGGCTGAAATTTAACTTCTGCTATTATGGGCAAAGTTAAGTTTAAATTCTATAAAGTTTTAAAAATTTTTAGAAAAACATCATTTCAGATTTGTCTTCAATCCTTGCTCATTTATGAGTTCTGAAAGCAGATTGTTATTTTTATAACATTAATAAATTGATGTAAGTTGATGACCATGGGGGATTACCTCCTGATTACATGTTTATTTCTGATTTATATTTTCTGATTGAAGTTTTATTTTAAGAATGATCACGTTTGGAGATATTTCAGAACAGACATATTTGTAGGAAACCTCTCAGGTGGCAAAAGCCTGAAAAGTGATGGAAATATTGACCCAACAGATCTTCTCTATTTCTGTGTGCTCTCACATAAATTCATAAATATAACCAAGTCACTCATTGATAATAATGAGTGATATAAAGTGAAATAGGTATTGCAGAGTTTTACCAGGGATGTGGAGAGCTCACTGCGTGAGAACAGGAAGAACAATTTGGCTCATTTAACTTTGTAAAGCAGAGGCTGAGAGGAAAGATTATATATTTCCCTAAATATGTAAGAGGGATGGTTACTGACAAGAGGAAGAACAACTTTTTTCTCTAATAGCAAATGTTAGTAGAGGAGCAAATTACTATAAATTAACAATTAATATACATACGATAAAAAAGAGAAGAGGATCCCTGTATGACAAAACAATAAAAATCAGGGAATTTCATGGAAAGGATTGTGTGACTTGTCTGCTTATAAAGTCAAGGTCTGAACCCACTGAATGGAGAGTTCTTTCCTGTCCTCTGTTTCTGAACTCTTAGCAGCCCTGATCAAAAATTGCACTATTGAAGTTCCTGAGAGATTGATCAACACTGGGAAGGGATTGTGAACCAAATGCATTTGTGATTAAACTTTAATATATGATCTCAATATTGTAAATCGAGAATTTCATTATTATAAATTATAAAGCATGCTGGAATCTCTGCCCATTTTCATCTTAAAGCTCTAACTCTCATTAGTCACATTTTACCACCTCCTGGTATAATTCATTAGTTTGCTTTTTTTGGTCATTTGTGAAGAAAATACAAAGAACCCATGAGTATAGCAAAGGGGTTGAAAGGGGCATGTACATCGAAACTAGTGGGTTTTCTTTCTTGTTTTTTTGCAAGAAGGTTGTTTACTATCCTGCCTATTCACAAATTCAAACTTAAATTCTGTTATGATTTCTCCTGAAAATAATCTTTCTTGAATTATTTAAAGTTAGTACATGGAAAAAATGAGTTCATTTCTCTTTACTGAAGTGAAATTCTAATCCGTCTACATCAGAAAGTACCTTAACTGTATATGGTGTGTCATGGCATATTCCTATTTGCTATTCACTTAATGCATGTGGCCAAATACATTGGACGAACCAGCCATAATTGTAATTGAGAATGCTTATTTCAGATCCTCCTAGGACAGTATGTAGAATGGTAACTGGAATAAACATTTTTCATTTGGGCATAGAATGACAGTGCATTCCTAGCTGAGCTTGTGAGCATCATCAATACTGACACCTGCTAGCAGAAGAAAAATTCATTGGAGACAAATGAATTGCAAAACCTAGCAATTTTTAATAGGCATCTGTTTGATTTTGTTTTGATGGTTTGGTTTGGTTTGGATTGATTCTATTTGGGGGGTGGGATTTGTTTATTTGGTGGTTTTGTTTGTTTGTTTTATTATGTCTACATTTTAAACACCGGTTTATGCCTCATATGTATTAAATCACAGGTTTAATGCTAACACTTCTTAATTATAACTTTTAGACAAAATTAAAATGGAAATTACTGCTTTCTTGTAATTTATTTTCCAACTTTCTCAAAGTATCTAAAGTTCTTGGGCTTTTTATGATATGCTTCCTTAAAATATCAAAGTAATCCAAGCAAATAGTCCAGAAGCAGAATCCAAAGCCTGATTTCCTATGGATTTCTGTCTACTGTGAATTAAAGAATGAGATCTAAATGAAACCTTTGCTGTCATATGCAGAATTTATCCTTTCTGGATTCTCTGACATTTGATAAATCATCAAGTGACACTGTAGCCATTTTTTTTCTCTGCTTAGTCATTCTACTTGGCTGTGTCATAAAAATCATCTTAAACAGGTGAAATTTTCCTGCCTTGGAAGTTATCAAAAAATACAAACAGAGCAGAATGGACAAAGCAAGGCTGCAATTGCATAAGTATCAGTTACAAAACAAACTGGGAAGAAACACAAGTGCACCTAGACATTCGTTCCTGAAGCTGAAATATAATTTTAACATCTCTGTGTGTAATACTGCATTCCTGTGACAATGTAGATTTCTTGCCCATGGAGAATGGGTAAAATAGAGATTACATCCAAAGATAATCCATAACTCTATCTCTCACCTGATGATAAAAATCACCACTAAAGATTTTCAGGGAACCAGAGAATAAATCAGATGGTCCTTACATTTCCACATCATACTCTTCACTGTTTCTAGAAAGAAAGGTAATGGCTTTCACAAGGACTAAGACATCACATTGTCTAAATAACATATTCCACTGAATATAATCAATGAACATTTATCAGATTATTGATGAAAGCCTGGTGTATTTTAAAGAAGTATACACTTCAAGACAACATTTCCCAGTGACAGATTGATGAGAATAGTGAGTCTGTTCACTAAGCTAGTTTGAATACGGTGCACTCAGCAGATGCCATTCTGGTACAGGAATGTGAATCAGACAAACATTTGATGGAGTGAAGACAAATGCAATATAAGAGGGCATGTCGCAGAAAGGATAAGGTCACCTTACTTTTACTTTACATTTATTTTGACAGCTACCTTGGATGTACATCTTCAGTTACCTGGCTTAGAGAGTTTTTTTGAAAAGCTTCCTTTTAAAGAAACTTAATTGAAACTAGATAAGGCTGGGGTACTTTCTACAGTGAAGCTGACAAAGCATTTTAAAACTGTGAGCTGCAGCATACCCTCAACCCTGGGAAGAAAGAATATGACCACGAAACTGGTTTCACTCTTCCTGTGCTGCACTCAGGCCTGTAGTACCTTTGCAGCACAGAAGCCGAATGACTGGTGGTTGGTAAGTGGAGACTGGGGAGGTGGTCTAGTAGCTGAAGCAAAAAGCATCTGTGGCCCATTACCTAGTCCCCTCACCCACGAACTGATTGTAAGAGGAAGATTTATCTGTCTTAAATTGTAGAGAATATTTTAGCACAATATATGATTTTGTAAACCTCTGAAAATATTGTTCTGAATGTCATTCTTGACAGCCTTTCATGCTACACAAGCTTTAATTGTATGGTACTATTCTTGGTAGTCACAAACCTATGGAATCATTTCAGATGGTTAGTAATATGTATGGTCGAACTTTACAACATATTTACAGTCATAGTGAATTCTACAGCTTTCAAAATTAGCTCCATAGAGAAAAATGAAGCCAAAGATTTAGGAGGTGTCAGTACAAATTTATTGAGAAAATCTTTATAATAAACTTAAATCTTTATAATAAACTTATAATAAACTTAGGTGCTGAACTATCATAAAAGAAACAAGTACCATAGCATGTACTGCATTGAATCAGTAGCAGGAAGTTACTTTAGATATTTGTATTTACGATATTCATTATGGAATGTCATTACTGTGAATTATTTCAGTGCCTCACAATAACCTTATAGGAATAAACAGCATTTCCCTACTTTATTTCTAAGTTTAGAGTCTGGAGTGAAGCAAAATGAAGACAGCCTTGTGATAAAAGCATTCACTAAGTAGAAAATCTTGTTCTTAATAATTTTCACTATGCTGCTGGCATATCCTGGTAATGGCCAAACTCTCACAATATCTAAGATTTTGACAGTTGTGGTCCTCATCCCTACAGATCTGTTCTGGCAATGAATAGAAATGTTTTTTCAGCCACTACAATGATGAGTTTCTCTTACACAAATCCTCACAGGATTCACAGACATGTCATGTTTCTTTTATTTTGGTGAAGAAACAATTTAAAACCTGAACAGATTTGGTTTACACAAGAATACAGCTAGAAGACAAGGAGATGTCATCTCTCCTGTCTTCAAACAGCTTGAGCGCTCACCCAAAAATCTATGGTCTAATTGCCTTCTCTGCCTGACAGCCCTTGAATCCCTGTCTCCCACCTCCCTGTAGTACATCCAGCAATCAGATTCCTGGGTAGTCTAAGGTGAAGTGCTACGTTTGTCTCTTTTGCAGAAGCTGTTTCATTTTGCATGAAATAATCAACGGCTCAATGGACTATTCAGTGAAAATGCGAACGTCACTCACTGCTCTGATGATGGTATTCAGCTGGGGAGGGGAACACTTACAGCTAATGAATCCACAAGTATTTCAGATTGAATAAGCATTGGAGAAAAGTACACAACACAAGTTTCCCTCATTTCTGCACAAATTTGCTTCAACAGGCTGGAAGCAAAGCTCACTTTTACTGGCTTTCTTCAACATATACCGGATGGGTATTTAATTATTGCTTGCAAGCAAAATAGTCTTGCAGAGGAGTCCTACCACAGAACACCAGACTGCATCTGCTGCTCAGTGCACTCTTCTGAGTGGTGGGGAAGAGGCTCCCATCAGAAAGAGTGATGAGCATACAGGGGAGCACTCAGTTGTGACATCTTTGGCTATTTTAAACAAATTACCTCTTAGCATTTTGGGCTCAATAAATTGTATTTTACTTTGTCTTCTTCCCAGGTTAGGGCTTCAGATTTCGTTCAAAACCCAGGCAACAGGAAGTCTGCAATTTGAGAGTTGTCTCATTGCCAGCAAGTACAGATAATGCAAAGAATCAGATCTTTGTGTTGTCCAAGAAGTTACTGATTGGACCAAAACACACAGAATGGGAGGAGCCTAAAACTTAGAAATTAAATCCTAAAAAAACATGATTGAGGATGTGTGAAAAATACTTTAATTGTCTTTATTGCATTTTTATAAAGCTTCTGAAAAGATCTACAAAACCTGTTTTCTCTCAGCTTGCTTTTCATTTAAGTAACCAGAAGAAACATAAGGAAAAGCCTTTTGAAAAGAAAGATATGAGTACTGAAGAGTCTGAAGCAATTAGTCAGTAGCAGATTACATCCTTTCTTTATTGCAGAATAATCTTCAATGAGATTAATGAGAGAAACAAAATTACTTTAATAGAGGAATTCTGTAGGGATAAAATGTTCATGCTATGCATCTACAGTTACCATATAATCTTGTTTTAGCTGATTAGATTGTTTTATCAGAAACCCGGGTAGAAATGTAGTGAAAGATGGAGCTCAGCATGATACTTCCAAATTAAAGCATGTAACAGTAGTCTCAGGTCATGCTGGTTCGTGTGACTGATGCACATGCAGGAAGGGTTAATAGCACTGCATTTCAATAAGCTGGCACATTTCTGTGTTGTAATTTGGATGTACCGTTTTAGTGGTAAGTTACTCAGATTATGTGGAATGATATAGAAAAGCTTCAAGATTTTTAGTTTTGATATATTATTCACTATGTGTGTATTTTGTTGGGGTCAAATAAATTATTCTTTTATAGTAAAAAAATGTAGTTGGGCACAGTCAATCTCTTTTCTTTGGGGAAAAAAACACAACAAAACAACTTGATATTAGATGAAGCAGTGGTTATTTATATTTACTGACAGTCTAAGGGAGATAAGATTTTGGATGGGACAAAGACAAAAATCCGTGACTATGTCATGGTTTAATCCCAGCCAGCCACCAAGTCCCCTGCAGCTATTGGCTTACTACTGTTCCAGCAGGACCAGGGAGAGAATTGGAATGGTAAAAGCTTGAAAACTCCTACCACGGAGTTGAGATAAAAAACTCCTACCATGGGTTGAGATAAAGACAGTTTAACAGGGAAAGCAAAAACCACACACATAAGCAAAACAAAACAAAACACGGAATTAATTCACTGCTTCCCATGGGCAGACAGGTGTTCACCCGTCTTCAGGAGAGCAGGGCCCCATTGCATGCAATGGTTACTTGGGAAGACAAACACCATCACTCCAAATGCCCCCCCCCCCCCCCTTCCTCCTTCTTCCCCCTGTTTTATGTACTGAATATGATGTCACAGGGCATGGAATATCACTTGGGGTCACCTGTCCTGGTTGTGTCTCTCCCCAGCCTCCCATGCACTCCCAACTTCCTCACTGGTGTGGCAGCACAAAAAGCAGAAGAGGCCTTGACTCCATGTAAGCACTACTCAGCAATAACAAAATCATCTCTATATTATCAACCCTGTGTCCAGCACAAACCCAAAACACAGCCCCATACCAGCTACTATGAAAAAAATTACCTCGGCCAAAACCAGTACAAGTTGTTACTGCCTTTTTTTTATTGTATCTATTTGTATCCTGCAAGGGACACTGCCAAGTGCTCAAAGGACAGTGAAGCATTCAACTCTGTAATTCTTCTAAACCCAGACATGAAAAGGAAACATTCCTTTACCCATTTGTAACTGCATTTTGGTTTGTAGTGTTACACCCTCCTCTCTTCTCTGCAGCCAACCATTTTCTATTCTTTTTCTAAGATGCCTAAATGCTTGAGGTAAAAGTCAAGCTCACTTTCTGTCAAAGTAAGAAACAGTAGCTTAAATATACTGCCCCTCAGCCATTATAACCCAAGGTTGCACATTTTTACTTATAGAAAACAATTTAATAATAGCCCAAAATAATGTATTTTTAGGAAATAATATTAATCTGAAATATTCTTGCAATGGAATATTAAGACTATATTTTTGATATTATGTCAAATAAATCATACTTATATATATGTAAAATCATCAAACCCATACCTCTGAGCTGGGAGCTGTAGTAGAAAGCTCAGAACAGCAATTTGGGAAATCAATCACAGTGCACTGATTTTTTTTTCTCTGTTCTTACTCCTGAGGCTCTCAGCACATTGCCTGTAGCCTCTGAGCTTCCTCCAGCCATTTGTTTTTACTGAAGTACCATTTCAAAGCACAGGATGAAGAGACATTGATCACAAAACAAAATTTTATCTGAGTGTATGGGTAAGCCATCGTGCATTCATTATGTCTGCTACATGTAAACAGAGCAGTGTCCAAACTAGGAACACAATTAATGTGCTGCTACACATATGTCCGCACGCAGAAGCACACACAATCATATCTCTACGTGATGTTTTTGTTTCAGAAAGCTAAGAATAATTATGAACTCCATCAACTCGTAGAGTGTCTGATTGGATGGTGAGGAAAGGATTTGTAATAACTAAGAAGAACCAGAGCTGATTTTAACAAGCATACCCCAACATCACTCCCCAAGTGAGACAGAAGATTGAGCTGATTAAAGGGTGGAATTTAAAAGTTCCATTTCAACAGTCTCCTGAAAAATGTGAAAACAGCAACTAGTAAAGCTCTTTTTTTCTCCTCTTTTTCTCTCTTTTTTTATCAGGAGACCTAAATCACGTGCATTTAGAACCACAAAAAAGGAATCATCAAATAAACTTTCTCAGTTATGTATGTTGATTTTTAATAAAATTTAAAACACAGGGGAAATTATGGAGAGCTGGAAAAAAGCTTATCTTAAGCCAATATTTTAAAAGGGCAAACTACCCATCAAATCTCAATCCTAGGCAAATAATAGAATGTTTGACATCATCATTAATAAATAATTTTATTCCTCTCTTCTTAATATCAATTTTACTTTATGAAAAATAATTTTTTTCAAACTAACTTGAAATTTTTCTTAGATTATAAATCTAGTTGATAAATAATACTTAATTCTGTCAGGCAGTTGCCCCAATAGTATCTCACATTTTTATTAGGAAACAAGAATCTCAGTTATAAACTTAGCCTGAAAACATTAAATGGATTCAAAATTTGCTAACTAATGTCTTTTAAAATGGGTTTGTAAAGAGAAAATGCTTGTGTGGTAATGTGTTGTAGAGGTTTCCTACAAGGATTGGTTTGAAATCTATCGTATTTAATATTTTGTTAAAGAAGAAATGAAGAAAAACAAAATCATTTAGACTATTTATGAATGTCACAAAATTTTCATAATGGTAAGTAATGAATAAGTGCCAATGAAGAGTCACTTGGTTAGTTTAGTAACTTCACAAAAGTAAGTAGTTTGAATTTCAGTATGATCAGTGTTGGATCATTGAATCACATTGAGTCAAGGAGAAATAGTCATCACAAATGAGGGATGAGAGATTATTCTGGGAGCCAGCAGATCTGAGCAGAATAGGGCCCTCTCCCAAAGAAGATTGGTACAAAATGTAGATAATGCATAACTGTGGTCTTGAAAAGTCAAAATAATTTTTGTACGATCCTTTCATGTCTTATTTATATTTTACTCAAATTGCCCAAAATAAATTGAATTGCTTCATCACAAAAGGGCCTGTTTATGCCATAGCCAGATCAGGTCTGAAGAGTGGACAGAGGTCCCAAGCTCCCCTAGTCGGCATGTTCTCACTAGGCACTTGCTGTAGAGTGGCAGGATGAAGTGGCTCCCCAAATAGCTCTGCATCTCTTTTGTCAACATCTCACTATACCTTGCACCTGACTTTCTCTGTTCTTTCTTCAATCCTTACCCCATTTTACATATGTCAGCTAAATGGCTAAAATGCTCAAAACAGGAAGCAGAAAGTTCAGTGACCTCTTTTGTCTGCAAGAATTAAAACTTTCGTCTCCTACCTCCCAAGACACTCATCCAGACAGACTCATCCATGTACAATTCAGAATAATATCTGTAGCAGTAAACTAAGTAAGGGCAGAGCCTGTTATTTGGCCTTGCTCCATCCTCTTGACACCCTCCCATCAGATACATACACAAGTCAACAAGGTCCCCCTTAATCATCATTTCTCCAGGCTGAACAGGCCCAGAATATTCTGAGTTGGAAGGGACCCACAGAATATTCTGAGTTGGAAGGGACCCACAGAATATTCTGAGTTGGAAGGGACCCACAAGGATCATCAAGTCCAACTTCTGGCCCTGCACAGGACCATCCCCAAGAATCCCACCATATGCCTGAGAGCATTGTCCAAAAGCTTCTTGAACTCTGCCAGGTTTAATGCTGTGACCACTTCCCTGGGGAGCCTGTTCCAGTGCCCAACCACCCTCTGAGTGAAGATCATTTTTCTAATATCCAGCCTAACCCTCCCCTCACACAACTTCGGCCTCAAGAAGCAATAACTAAGAGGGGATCTCATTGATGTATATATGCATCTGAAGGGTGTCAAGAAGATGGAGCCAGGCCAAATAACAGGACAAGAGCGATGGGCAGAAACTGATGTACAGAAAGTTCCACCTGAATATGAAGAAGTATTTCTTTACTGTGAGGGTGACCATGCACTGGAACATATTGGTCAGAGAAGTTGTAGAGTCTCCCTCATTGGAGATATTCAAGAACTGTCTGGATGCAATCCTATACCATGTCCTCTAGTATGGTCCTGCTTGAGCAGGGAGGTTGGGCCAGATGATCTGCTGTGGTCCCTTCCAACCATAGCCATTGTGTGATTCTGTTATTTCGTGATTCGGACTGACAGAAATAAATGTGTCCCAAGTTTGTTTTAGCCTAAAGGAATAGGGTGCCTTACTTGGCAGAAGCATTTTGTTTCTGAGAAGTCTTTCAGTGCAACTTGGAAGAAAGAGAAAGCTTTCATTCATTAGCTTGCCAGTACTTAATTTGGGGGAGGGAGTGTGGTGTGAAATGAAAGAATAAACAACATATATGTCAATGCAGTTGAAGAAAGCAAAATGGATTTAAAGAAAAACAGTCTAAATAGCTGGAACCTCAGTATGGGAAAACTGTTATTCACACTTTTTCTGCTGTAAGATGTCATTGACTTGTGCTCCGTAAATTCTATGCTTTTAGCCTCAGGAGTTCATTGCACAAGAGCCAAGCTAAAAGATAAATAATACCTCTGCTGCCACATTTATGGAATTCAGAGAAGTGAGGGTCTAAAAGCTTAATTCAGTAGAGGTAGTTTTTCTAAGTTCCTACTGTTTCTGAGCTATTGCTCCTAAGACTGGCATGCAAGCACATCTGAGATGAAATGGGCAGATTTGCATGTTTCTCCATCCCCTCTACTTGATATGTGCACATCTTGGACACAAAGCCTGATGCTGAGAAGACCATGAGAACAATATGGGGGTTGGGGGGAATGGAAATAAATTGTACCCTGCCCTTTCCTCCCCTAGTTGTCCCAGAAGAGCATCAGCCTCATGGGCTGGATGAGATCCAGCAGTGTGAGTCCCTGGGGACGACTTTCCAGGGCACTGCACAGGGCAGGTTCCTACCCTGGGAGATGGCATTTATTATGGGATGGGCAGGGAGAGCAGAAAAAGCGTTGTGGCATTGTGTGAAACTTACAACATGGAGGAATCAAAAATGGGGAAATGGAGCAAACCCGGTGGTTTGAGGACAAACAAGCATGAAAAGAAAAACCAGCTCAGAACAGTCTTTCTGTCTTCTCATTAAATTCCATTTCTAAGTTGTTTCCTGGGTGAGGGGGTCTCTCTTCTGCACTTGTGTGTTTGGGGCGGGGGGGAGAGGTGAAGCAACTGGAGTCAGACCGCAGGTCAGAGGCTCATGTGTCCATGGCATCATTGACTAGAGTGAGCGTGGGTGCATGAGTGAGTCTGTGATCACCAGTGAATATCAACCCAGTCTAGCTGGTGAGTAGGGTAGGTGCATTGAGAGGCAGGAATGTGTGTGTGTCGGAGGTGGGGAAAGGTTGGAGTTATGGTTAACACAGGGATACAAGTGTGCTGCTAAATTCTGCAAAGACAGATGCTGTACCCCAGACCTACTCAGGATAAAGCAAGACATCGGACAGACTCCCTGTTCCCTTCTTTCCACCAGAGAGAAGACTGAGGACTCCAGGATATTCATGGCTCACACACACCCGTGCTTGAACAGCATAGGTAGGTATGAACAAATTTGATGTTTTCACAAGCAAAAAATACACCTCAAATAGGGCAACACAGTGGAGTCTGTATGTGTTTTCTCAGATAGCCTGCAGCTTTTTCCCCTCTTTCTTGCATCCCTAACTGTTCAGGACAGCTTCTGTTGCAGACTTGCTGAACAGTGATGTGTACATTCGAATGCAGAGCACACTGTGGGTCTTTTAGCTTCAGCAGAACTGCTACTTGATCTGCTCCCACAAGACTATAGTGAAGTAGTAATTGTCAAGGCTTCCCTTGGCTGAAATCTGCAGTCCAGATGCTTCACTGTTACATATTTATTAACGCTTTTCTAGAACTTCTGTGTGGCCTGTGTAGGGATGATAAAGTCCTACAGAAGACAAGCACCACCAGCTCGGTTACAAGTCTTAGGAGGAGTGTCTGAGGGAGTTGGTGTGGTTTACCCTGGAGAAAAGGGGGCTCAGGGGACACCTTAGTCCTCTCTACAACTACCTGAAAGGAGGTTGCAGCAAGGTGAGTGTTGAATCTCTTCTCCCATGTAACAAGTGATAGGACAAGAGGAAATGTCCTCAAATTGTACCAGGGGAGGTTTAGGATGGTTATTAGGAAAAACTTCTCCATGGAAAAGATTGTCAAGCATTGTAACAGGCTGCTGGGAAGTGATTGAGTCACCATCCCCAGTAGTATTTAAAAGATATGCAGATGTGGTGGTTGGAGACATGGTTCAGCGGTCAACTTGGACGGGTTTTGTTAGCAATGGGACTCAATCTTAGAAGTCTTTTGCAACCTAAACAATTCTATGATTCTATGATTCTTTAAGGTTACTTACTTTGTATCTCTAAGGAGGCAGATAATGCGGGGCTTACTGACTCCTTGTCAAACAGACAAACCCTATATACTCATCCAGTACCCACAAACCCACTGTGATCTAGGAGGACCTGCATTAGCAATACACCATAAAATCACAGTGGAACAAGTTTCAGGCATACAGACTTTGCTGATCAACTTGCCACCTCCATTGCCCCAAGGATCACGCTCACTACTGACTGCCTTGAAGAGCCCAAAATATTGTAGATAACTAGAATAAAGGTGTCCAAGTCTGGTCTGAGGAGTAAATTTCTCTGTCTCAAGCCACTGTTCTGGTGAAGGCAGCCAAAGTCCAACATGTGGTGGCTGCACATCTGGGCATGAAGATGAGTAGGCTGGCATGGCAGGATGAGGGTCTTGGAGGAAGGCACTAAGCATGACCCTCCAAAGCCAAGCTTTACTCACACCCATGGTCTGTAAGCTCTGTGGAGAGCATGTGTCTTGCTTGGACTTCACATCTCCTTCCTTAAAAATAGTTACTTTTTAACCAATAGACTGACTCAAGCCTAGCCATAAACCAGTGCTTTAGGAAGGAGGGAAGTAGTAGTTGATTTCTCAGGCAATATTATTAATCTGTCTCAGCAGTGGTGTAGGAACTAAGGACACTGTCTGGTAGATCATCTAGGTTAGCCTAACAGAATGGCAACAGTATTGCAACAGAGCAGAAACTGAGAACTGGTATTGAAGAGCTGTGGAGAGAATCCTGAGAGTGTTCTGGAGCATCCTGAGAGTGACCCGGGAGGACAGCAGGTGCATCATGCTAGTAATTACATTGTTCAATTGTGAATGTGCATAGAGTAATTCCCATGTTTAATTTTCTTATTACACTGGCTTTAAGCAAAAGCTTTTCTCAGGCTACCCTTAAGCCTTAACACTGCAGATGAAAAAGAAGTCACTTCTCTAAGAACTCAAACACTGCTAGGAAGGAAAATATAGCTATAACCTGATAATAGAAGGAAGAAAGTGTAAGAGGAGCAGAATCAACATAGCTCTGATAGCTGTAATACTGCTAACAGACAACAGTGCTGAAAAAACAGGGAGAACTAAGCTTCAGTCCTGGCTAATAAACAGAAGATGAAGCCTGTGGGGACCCTCTGTGTTTATTCTGTCTAGACACAGTTTATATGCAGAGGTTCTGGCATGGGCAACTTGTCATTGTTATGCAACATGGGCTGACCCAAAAAACCCTTCACTTTACTCAGCAATTCATTGTACATTCGAATCAGTGAACCAAAGATGAAAGATCAGCAGTTATTCAGTATCATTCAGCTCCATCAAGCACACTTAAATATGAGAATGGACATTGCAAAACTAACATTTCAGAGTCAGACTTGGAAAGATCATATTTACATTTTTATTAGGAAGATGCCTGCATTTTTAAAAGCTTGGTAAACTTTGTAGCATAAATGCAAAACTTGCATAGTGATAAGCTATATTTTGGCAATAAGGTACAATAGTATGAAGTTGATATTTACTGAAAGTTAGAATTCTATTAATGCTAACAAAATTCCAGGACCAAGACGCTTAGTTCAAAGCATCTTTGCAGTAGTTACACTTGGAACTTTACCCAATGCCTGTTTTAAAGCTAAGCTCTAAGTACTTTACACCTTTCATGCAACACCATGCTTTTTCCATGACATACGTAAAGGTAATCACAGAGTCGAAGCACGAATCTAATCCAATGCATTATTTAGTGAAGTCTCATAGCAAATGTTGCAAGTTTCTCTCTCTCCCTCCTCAGTACAGTTTCATGAAGTCCAGCACATTCTCAGATTCAACACCGAAGCAACTGATCCACTCTATGACAGTCTCCTACTTAGTGAGAACTTATATTTTAACTCTTTGTGCATGCCAAGTAAGTGTCAGTCTAACGTTTTTTTCTTCTTCTTTCCAAGAACGTCTAGAAACATGGACATGAGCAAATTACAAATAAATACTATTTCACAGGACGCATGAATACATATACCTTTTCTTCAAGAAGAACATAAAAATTTCAAACACTGAGTTCCTCTTTCATTTATATGAGGGAGGTGAAAGACCTTTTTTTCAGTTTTTTCTCCTCCTCCTCAAAAGGAGGTTCTCACATGCAGAAGTCGCAGTCACTTCTCCAGCTTATGCTTGCTGCTTTACCCTATTCTGAAGTTCCTAGTCTTATCCCATTTATGGTTCTCAAGGGCAACTTCTTTCAATGCGATTCTAGATCTGGTTGGAAGAGATGACAAGTGGCCTGGGGAGAAAGTCCCTTGTTCCCAGTTGTCTCCCTGGAGTCAGAACAGGCAGTAGTATCAAGCATTCTGAATCTAGGGAGTTTATTATGATTTGTTGCTCTTAGAGTGCTTCTGGTGATATTAAATACTTGGACAATTTATGGTAGCTCTGGCAGTCAGAGAATATATGAGATATAAATTTTTGAATAGTTTGTAACTAGGACAGGTGTGGGCTGCTTTTGAAAATCATGTTCAAGTCTAATCAAGTTTCACATCCATTTTTAAATTCTAGAGGCAGATTTCTTCAAGTGTGAAAAATATATACTTTTGTCTTACCTTGTTCTACAAAGTGGATACATTATCTTACTTTGAGAAGAAAACAACCTCACCCTAAATCTTAGTATATTATACCAAACCAAAGTTCAAGTTTAGCAAGTTGTACAAACTGAAAACAACAGGTTATACGGTGATGTAAAAGCCAGGCTAGGAGCATACTAGGAACAGATAGTATGATATTGCAGCATGACTTTTAATTATTGAAGACATCACTTTAAAGGATTACAATTTTATACATAATCACAGAATCATAGCTTTAGTGGCCTATTAAATGAATAACACATTTTACTCCTGTAAGACTAATTTCATACTGTCTTGACCAGTAGAATCAGTACACAAAGTTAGTTTATATAGGTATAATGTTAGTGAATAATTCATACTGGAATTTACTAGACAGTGATAATTTCCAGTAACTGTCTGTTTTGAAATCTACATGTAGATTTAAGTCTTTTCAGCAACAGGAACTACTTGACACATGTAAAAGAAAGTATATTTAAACCTCCAATTCACAAGTTTCTAATAAGCATTACACTGTTGGGATAATCTTAATAGAAATGTTTGGGGGGGGGGGGGGGGGAAATGTTCTGATAATAGTGAAGATTCATTCTTTCTTTAGTCTTGTCAGAGGTGACCTCTTTAAGGAAAGATACATTTGTACTGCCCCTATACAGCACATGCCAGACCAGCTCTCATTCATTCAGACTCACATTCCTCTAAGCAGCAAGATGCAGTTTAAAGGTAGAAATACTGCCCCCTAAATGTAGAATAATTCCTGCCAGCTCTGTGTATGGTTCAAATACAGGAAGATACAGTCATATTGCTGAGCACCTTTATAGATTTCAAGTTACTGTTTTATTTTATCTCTATCAATGACAAAGAACCAGTCAACTTTTCCCTCTTCCCCCTCACTTTCAGTTCCATGTACAGGAAGGCACTTTGGACCAATTTTCCCTCATTTAACCCTTCAACTTGTGCCTTACCAAAAGGTTGTTCTACTGGGAGACTATTTTTGAAGAGTTACAGCTCGCTGTAACTCTTGAAGTACATTAGCAGAATTGCACAACTTTTACCTGTCTTTCCATGGGTAATGTATTTTAGGTTGTATTAAAATATACTTCAGAGCATGTAACTTCCTGCTAGAATCGTAGTTTACATGGGAAGAACACAAGAATAATTTGTCAAGCACTATTTGGGTAGTGGTTCCTTATAGCAAGTAATGAGATAAGTCATCACAAGCCATCCTTAAGCATCCTGAAACAGAAATGTCTAACACTGCATAGTTTTCCTTGCACCTTAATGTTGTATAATTAACCATGTACCATAACTCTTTGGTTGTTCCGTAACTCAAATAGACCTTGTCTCATTATTAGTCACTTCTAAACAACAACAAAAAAAGCTTAATGTGTGCACTTTCTGTAATCACAAGCACCTATGTAGATAAAGCAGTATCTTTCCTCTTTGCTCTAGCAGTATTTTGCATTCTCTATACAAGCATATAAATTACTATTCTCTTTTCCACCTTGTGAAAACTAGGCCCATAAACAGTAATTGCTCTACTCTGTATTCCTTGCATGAGCTGCTAAATATTATATTTCTAGTAAGGTACTCTTGCATTCTAAATATAACTTAAATGCATCCTACTTTCATAAATAATATATTGGTGAGTCACTGATGTATCATAAGACACAGTTAAGTAAGAACCAGCTGGAAAACAAATCAATATTAGGTATTGATGTTTTATGTTTTAACAGATGTTATGTTTTAACATCTCTTGGTTCCTCTGAGATTGTGCAGGCCTGTTAGTTGGAAACAATTAGTTTCCAACTTCTGCTTACACTTACAATCTCATCTAACACATGTTCTTTGCTTCATGCAATTACGTTGGTTTGAATCTAAGCACAGTATTGTGGTTCTGAGAGCATTGCGAATACCAGCCATGTGACGAGATTGTCATTGAGTGCATCTGAATGGAGATGTTTGTGTAACAAATAGTCCTTAGTGTGACAGAACAACTTTGAATGGACTTATTTTCTGCACTGGACATGGTTGGAATAATGCATATAATAAAGAGCAGGCAGCTGAAAGGAGTGTATAAAATCCCACATAAATCATAATAGAATAGACTAGAGAAAGAGGAAGTGAATAAACTAAGAGTAACAATGATTAGTTAAGGCCAGTATTATTTTAAGAAGCTTTTGAATAACTTTTTCTCTGGAATAGATTTTTTGTTTGATTATTGAAATCCATATGTGTAATCATTATCAATATGTATTAAAATAATGTAAAGACCAAAAAATCTATGACTTCAAGGAGCAACATGAAAACAGAGGCTTGTAAGGAGACTTTATGCTGCTTCCCCCAAACTGTGGTTTGTCCAGTCTTAACACATATCTCATTTCCCTTTTTCAGCTTAACAGTGAAGCTGAAACACCATTTACAGAGCATGCGTTTCCCACCGAAAAGGTGCAGGAACCTCCTTTCCTCTTAGTTCTATACACATAGAACACCTTTGTGTTCTGACACTCCCAAAGCCCAAGGTGGGAAGGCAAGCACAGTCACTCCTTGTTCTACTTGCTCTCCACTTCTGGAAGAGAAGAAGGAGACAACACACAGTCTGAGCTTTTCACAGAGACCAGATGTTTCTGCCTGTGGACTGTTTTCCCTTCAGTTACTCCCATTAACCCACACCATATCATAGCAGTTAATGTATCTCACGATGAGGATCAGTTTACAGACAGCTTCAGGGCACACACATCTAATAGCTCACTTCACCACACATATATGTGACAGGGAAATAATGATGCCATTAAGCTCCCACTTTAAAAATTTTAATTTAGATCAGTCAAGTACAGGTGAACACATTTGGTCATATACATTATCAGACACACTAGGTTTTGTCCTAGTATCTCATTTTCTAGTCATAAAAAAGCTGAGTGACACATACTGACTATGTGTAAGGTTAAAAAAAAAAGGAAAGCAGGCATAGTCCAGTAGTTCACACTTCAGAAATTCCTCCACCCTCTTCTTTTATCTGTCATTAACCCTATCATTAACTCAACACTGGCAACAGTCTGCAGTCGTATCAGCAATGTAATTGTACAAGTGATTCCTTACACTCTGTTCAGGAGCACATAAGGACCTGAGGAACTTGGCTAACAAGACAGTACTGTCTTAACCAGTTCGAAAATCACTCAGTATCCAATTCTCAGAAGACAAATGTACTACCTCTATCCTGCTGTTACAGTTTTATTGCTTTGATTCATAGTCTTCAGTTTCTCTTAAACTCTGATTTTCCCTCACTCTTTTAGAAATTGCAGAGTTATCTCCTTATAGATCCTTTTCCCTCTATTTGTCTCTTTGATTCTATCCCAAGAATGTCTCCTTTAAGTCCCCTCACTATTCAGCAGTGATTCCAAATAATCTTCATTAAGCTCCAGCTGAGAGGGCCCTAACCCTAACCTGAATTCTAACCATAACTCTATCCTTAGTCTTAACCCTAACCTGAGCAGAGAAGGACACCTGCCTTTTCCACATTCCTGAACGGCTCCCTGAGGGAATCTCCATGCTATCTGGAAAGCTGCATAATCGAAAGCAGGGCCAGAGCCTGCCAGTGCTCATCCCACAGAGGCTGCTCCCCTGCTCTGCTGCACATACCCTTCAAATGTCAGAATTTCACCCACATTGCAGGTCCTCCTCCTCCTCCTCTATCTGCGAATCAGCTTTTGGATGACCTAGATTTGACAAGCCCTTCCTGATGCTGACAGCATTTGTCTGCAGAGCAGAGCCCTGCCAGGTGCTCTTGTGTCCCACAGCAGCTGCCGTGCATGGTGGTGGCTGCCCACACACCTCTGTGCCTCCACAACAGCCAGGAGACACGGCCCAACCAGCCTTACAGTTTATTACAGAGAATAGCAGAGCACTGGAAGCATATGCCATAAGACATTATTAGAGAAACAAGGACGGCTTTTATCTGCATTCAAAACACTGTGTGTGCTGCACAGTGTGAGGAGGGCTATGGCCTCAACCCCACAGTCTCCTGGTGCTGACCCTGCCCCACCAGCAGTGATGGGAGTCGAATTGGGGCAGGATGAAATCACAAGTGCATCCTGAGTGTGCAGCAGATGTCAGCATGATGGCAAGCACACTTCAGCAGTGCAGCCCAGTATAGGTGGCATGAAGTGTGGGGGCAACCCATGATGTTTGTGAGCTCTCCCCACTTTCAGCTCCTGGCATACTCCATCCTTGTCAGACCCTCCCACCCCCATGTCTGCCACAGACTAGTTTGTCTTCCACACAGTGTAGTTACCACATGCATATATATGCAATGGTCATTGCTTTGGAAGGATCCAGCAGCTTGTTTAGTGCTCATTCTCTGTGAAGAAAGTTTCTCTAGGAAAGAGTCATCTGCGCAGCAAGCCAAGACATAGGGTCAGGCACAGTGCTGCTCCCACCCTGAGACACTATATCTATCACTGGTCATGAGAGAGGTCAGGCCAGCCAGGGTCATTTCAATGGCTCTGTCACAGACTGGAAACGGTGAAGAGCCCTTTTAAAAAGGAGACTATTCTATGTTAGATGCTTTCACACTTTTGCACATAGGTATCTAAAAATCTTCCTAGAGCCTGCTATTAGAGATCTGCATTTCGAATCTGCTATTAGAACCTTGCTGGTTTCTCATAGCCACTGTCTCCTGGCCTTCCTGAAATACTCTGGAGCCAGACAACTAGCAGAGCCAGCCTCGGGCTGCCAGAGGCTTGAAATTAAAACTATGAAAGGCAGGAGATACCATGATAATCCTCTTTGACCATGGTGACAAAGAAAAACCCTGTAGAATAACTCCACTTGGTTTCAAGAGCAGTTGCTTCTGAACAGCAGTAGACATCACCAGAGAAGGATGCAGTCAATCTCTGCAAATGCTCCTGGGCAGGAGTAGGAGAAGATGTGCAAGACTGTGGGCCATTGTGCCTCAGCTGAGGCTATGAGGGGAAAGCAGGGGCCCTTGCCAGATACTGATGGTTAGGAAGGGGACAAAGCAGATGTACTCAGTGTGAAGCCAGTGACAAACCTTCCTTACTCTACCCTCCTCCCCACATGGTCTTCCCTTGCAGCTGCCCAGCCTGTCAGCCCTGACCATAGGGTGAACTTTGCATTGCCTAGGACACATGTAGAGAAAAGTGAATGCATCTTGGGGGCTGACAAGGCTAAGACATGAACAAAGCACAGCCAGGGTTGGACCTATAAATACAGTTGCCTCTGAGAGATGGTATGGGAAGAGTATATGCCCATAAAAATGTTTGATATCCAAGTAAGAATAATTTCCCCAGGTTTTTCTCTATCTTTTTGCTTGTGCTTTTATATAAATTGGCCATGAGAAGCAGAGTTACCTACTCCAAAAGCCCAGCGTGGGCTGACTGATAAAAGAGGCATAAAGGGCATCTGAGCAGGTTGCAGTATGTGCATATGTACCATAAAAACACACCACAATTTTTTCCTGTTGACCAGGTTCATGTGCAACTGTTTATGAGGCAAATTTGTGTTGCTTAGCAATGATGTTTGCACTTCTCATCTAGAAATATTGGACCAGAACCCTGAGGTCTCCCTGAGGAAAGGAAAACATCTGAAAACCAAACACCTAGTGTGGATGCAAGAGCTATTGCTCTATCAGTTCATCTGGACTGCTCTCATTTTACTTTCACAGGGAGAAGGAGCTCATTGTACATGAAAATGATATAAATGGTCAGGGAATATGGACTTCAGGGACTAAAAATACCCTTATTGTAAAAAAAAGAAGATCATATTGCAGACCGCACATTCTCTGGTCTGACAGCCCAAAGGCTGTTTTAAGAAATAACCTGTCAGTGCTGTAGCATGTGACCACTAGTATCAGACTGAATCCATCAACTTTGCATGCAAATCTGCTGAGTTACTGAAAGGCTTTCTGGCAGTTAAGTCTTGATTTAAAGCAGCTCCTAGAACAATAAACTGTAAAACCTTCAGTGTAGGAAATCAATGTTCTTTCCCTGCCTTAATTTCATAATTGACTGTTTTGAATGAAACTTTCCAAAAATGTCATCTTGAAGTAGCACCTGGCAGGCAACTGTGAGTGAGAGTCTAACACAGTTATAAGTAATCGAAATTAAAGTCTTATAATGCAAAGTGTCAGGTAAGCTTAATAACAGGCTGTGTTGTTAACCCTCTATGAGAGAACAGAATATTTTTGTTCATGATATTCATTTAGCTGAAGTTGTGTAGGTGTCAGATTTTAGCAGGTGCAGAATAAATATTTCCTGAGAAATGTCACTGAAGAAGAAATTACTTTAAATTATTAATTAAGGTGTTAAGATAGCCAAACTGAATACAGATAATGTTCCTATTCATTATTCTGCCATTTCACTCATCCCTTTTATTCCTAGCTTTTAATAGCACTGTAGACCTCCCTTGTGCTCTTCCATATTCAAATGTATTCTGATCTGACAGCAGAAATGACGTGCAAAACAGTGCTTTTTTGAAAGGGACCTTTCTGCCTTCAGCAAATGTCCAGCTTTTCCATATAATGCATGAAATAGTTGGTAGGGGATTAAGGGAGAATTTTAATTCTGCTGAAGTGATTAATAAAACCAATAGGAATACGTATTTTATAGTGGAGTTTTCTATACTTACCCAGATCCTTTTGATACTCATTAGAAACTAGTCACTGCTCTCAACAGTCTTAGAGTCAGGCCCTAAACTGTCCTAGCAATTTATGAAGAAAGAAAGTCTGAATTCCACAGATTGAGTTGGGTAGTTCTTAAGAAGCAATTGTAAATGTTTTTGTACCAACTTCTGAGAAGAAACTACACACACACACACACACACACACATACACAACCTCAGCTAAGACTGTGACAATGGTAATGTGCTGCTTTAATGCAGACTTGTGGCAAAATCCACAGAGGTCATGCTGCAAATCTGCTTTATACTAATTTCTTCACTTATCACTGACATAACCTCTCTACCTCCTTTCTTTCTAAATAAGAGGTGCAAGAATGCTGTCTTACATTTGTTGTGAGATCAGTTGTTTATTTAATAGCACAGAATTCCTCATGTTACACTCACCCTATCTTTAAATGCAAATAAAAGCTAATAGATGATTAATTTACTTTTATTGTGGGCTGTTTAATCCAGCACAGCCCAATATACCAAGTTACATGAAGAGGTCTTGTTGGCAATATTTTTCGTTCATAATTTCATAGTCTTTATAAGCACCTTCCTATGTGACTCTTATGTCACATCTCCAAATGTTTTCTTGCTGTGTAGGCAGCAGATTTATATATGGCAAAGAAGTGCTATGAATCCCTGATCCAAAACAGGATACAGAAAGGTCCATAAAAACATAGCTGTCAGATCTGATGCAAGTCTGGATTTTGGAGGAGAGGATGAAGGTTGAGTTTTCACCAGAAAGGCAATGTTCTGCAATCAAATTGCAGTTTCAGTATCTGCAAAGCAAGTCAACTATAAATCTGTAATACTCATTCCTTCTTGATGCCATAACTCATAAATGAAGAATGATTTTGTGAATAAGGAGATTTTAGGAAGACTGAGAGAACTGGGAGTTCTGGGATGGCTCCCCAGAGCAGCACTGTGCTCCTGCTGCTGCTGAGCAGTCTCTGCCTTGATGCTGCAGGTGGGTGACCAGGAGATGGAGGCTTTCCAAAGGGAAGAGATGTACCAGCAGTACCAGGTTCAATGAACAACATGCTAAGGAGGCACAAGGCCAGTCCTCTGTAATCAGTAGCATACTGGGTAAGGGCATCATTGGCACTTTTGTAGGGTTTGTGCAGTGTAAGAAGGAACTCACTGCAGCTTTATTCTGTGGAGCAGAGGTGAAACTGTGGGATATCCCATTCACATTGGGGGGAACAGCATGGGAAAATGGATGGGGCAGGAGGTGGATGACAATTTTGAATGAGAAGTCTTGACAAGATGCAGACAGAGGGACCCAGGGAAAGTAAGTATTGACACGTTTGCTCATGGTATCACACACTGAGAATGGGAAGGACAGTTTGTTCCACACCATGGACATATTTAAAAGAGTTAATTGAAGACTGGAAACACCCACTCTGTGTGTTCCTAAGAACACACTCTTGAGAATGCAGCTAGAGCTCTAAGATGGAGCTTGTAGGTTTTTGGAGCCTGTGTTCAGGTCACTTCAGGAATCATTTTTTTGGCTTCTGCTCCCTTGAAGTAATTCGTTCCAGATTGTTTTAGGGTATGAACTGAGGAATGTATTAAAGAGCTAAAATACCAGCAGAAACTGTACATATATTTTCATCCTGTGCTCTAACTCAACACAGGGCAATGTTCTGCTGTTGCACTGTCCTTCAGGGAAATGGCTGTAGTTCAGAAAGAGTTTCCTGGTGACTCACCACATGGTGAAGTTGTAGTGATGAAGAATTAATTAGTCTATGCACTGCTGACATGCCTCGTATTTTAACTACTGCTTGTCATCCAATCATGGTATATGAATGGAAAGTTACACACATTTACATTTCTAATTCTTCTAAATGTGGGTGCTACATCAATCACTCATGCTGAGGGATTGACAGCAAGTACCCTTATGTGAAAACTGCTGGTGCAATGAGTGTTCAGTCATCTCTGTTCCCTCTTTGAGCTACTAGGTGTTATCCTTTGAATATATGCATTTCTCCTAAGGCCTGCTCAAGCCAACATGCCAATTATGTTACAAAAAAACACCCAAAGCCTTCAGTTCTTGCAGTAGTAGCCCTTTGGTGGCAGAGCAACAGTATGTGATGGCAGCTACAGAAACTCTTTTGGGAGCAGTGTTGGGGAAGAGGGGAAGAGACTGCCATGAAAAGACTTCTCTTATCTTGCAGTTCACAGATTTTACAAGGGGAAAAGTAGCCAAATATTGTTGCACTCAGCGGGGAACCTGGGGAGATGGTGCACTGTCCAAGGTTGAATCTTCCCTGGTGCTTCTTGTCCAGGCCAGACCTCTTTAGATCATTAGACAGATGTTGAATTTTCAAATTGACAGAACTCATATACAGTACCCTCAAATAACATTAAAATAGCTTCATTCACATGGTTTGCTGGAGGCTGAAAAAGGAAGATGCATTTACAACACGATGGCAGTGATGAGGCAGATGCATCTTTGTACACAGTAGTAAGATTGTATTTCACACAGAACAAGGATTCAACACAGCAGTGATTAAGGACAGTGGCTGTCAGTACTCTTCTTGGCATTGTTTTAATCCTTCACATGTTTTTTCTATGTAGCCCCTTCCGGTGCTCCCCATAATCTCAGAATTTGCTTGTTACTGTAAGACCTGTCAAGATGTTCCAAAAAGAAAATCCCTTTTCTAAAGGGAAAAATATTCCAAGTTTCAATAGCGTAGACAGAGATATTTAAAATGAGAATTAATATAAATTAAAAGGAATGTACTTGATTAAAAGAGAAAGATATGTCTGAAATATCTTATTTGCAAATTAAAAAAAAAACAGCAACAAAAGCCTCCTCTCTTACTAAAGATTTTATTTAGACTACTTTTGTAATATTTCTTTTCCTCTTTTTAATAGTCTTGAACTATCCCATCACAGCTTTAATTAGGATAACCTTTTATCTATTTATGTTCTACCAGTGACATTTGAAGATTGGCCTTCAGTGAGAGCTTTGGGTGATGTGTACACTGAGACTTTGGAAACTTCTTCTGGACAAGCTGCCAGCAAACAATTACCCTTCTAAATGTCAATAAGCTAGACATCAGTTGTCAGCTTGCATCATTTCTAAAAGCCTGCTCTCTCTGTAGATTAGATCAAAAGTCAGATGCACACTTTAAAAAACAGAACTAGATTTTGATCACGTATTAAGTATTTTTATCCCTTGGAACTTGGATAAAGAATGGTATACTTGAAAGACTCCAACTTACTCTTGAACTGTTCTAAAACCCAAAATAAAGATTTACAGATTAATTTTTAAATATTGAGCAGAGGCCCCAATGGATTTTTTTTAATATAAAGTTACATCAAAAGAGGGTGTCAACTGGGAGGAAAAATACAAGGTGGCAATTTTAAAGAAGTACAAATACTAAAATCGGTGTTATGGGGGCATGGAGTGGAAAGTAGTTGTGGTTGATGTTGAGTACATCTAATGATGAGACCGTGTGTTTTACAGACCAAAAATATCAGTGTTGAAGAAAACACACTATTTACTTTTCACTGTCATGGGGCCAGTTTCATATCATCTCATTTTGGGGATTTAACTTTTATATCAGACCACTAATCATTACCAGCAATGTCTTGAGCAATGAGCTATTTTTAATTGTCTTGGCGTTACAGTGTTCATCTCTCTTGGCACATCCAAATTTGTCTGGAATGGTAGGAGATGTATGTTCCTTTCAGAAGGTTTCCATGGCTAAGGCAGCTTCTAACATAATCTCCTCTGTCTTCATTGCAGTTATATACTTGAAGAAGAAATCACAAATATTTCCATTGATAAAAATATAAAATATATTTTTTTTATATATATATATATATATATATATATATGAATGAAAAACACCTTAGAACATGAAGAAAATAGTCCACACAATGATTCAACCTTCCTTCCTACCTTTTCCTGCTAAGGAACCCATATTTTTCAATTATTCACAATCCAAAACACTTTAAAATTTCCAACAGGGCCATAATCATATAATCATAGAATGGTTTGGGTTTGGAAGGGACCATTAAAGGCTGTTTAGTCACAACCCCCGTGCTGTGGGCAGGGACACCTTCCACTAGACCAGATTGTTCAAAGCCCCATCCAGTCTGGCCTTGAACACTTCCAGGGATAGAACATCCTCAATGGAGGCCCAGTTCTCTGGTTCCAGACTGTAAAATCTCAGCTGCTTAACCAGCTACAACAAACATTTACAAAGAGCTCCATTTGCTTTTGATGCTGATGCTCTTCAGAATCTCCACTGTCTGTGCTTAGCCTAGTACTTGGCTTTGTCCTCTTAGGGTATGGTGGAGAAAGCAAAGCAGATTTTGATAACCCTGACGTTAGATCTCCCACCAGCTCACACCTCCATGCTGAACCACTCACTTTCCCACTTCTTCTTGATCTCTTCCATGTGCTTTAACTGATATTCATTTCAGAGCTCAGGAAAGACTTGCCCCAGAGACATATAAAACATTTATAATTGTATTTCAAAGATTTATTCTTGAATCTATACATCTGCGACAGAAGTCCCTCATATATCACCTCTTGATCACAGCACTTTACTTTGGCATATACCTAACAGACAAATTGATCTGCTCTTCTGTTCCAAGGAAACCTCTCATATCCCTTTTTAGGCTCTTCTTCTTTTTACTTTGACCTTTATCATGACTGCAGAGTTGCAGGGAAGTGCGTTATGCTAGCTCGATCTGGTAATAAAATAAGTGGTGGGAGATGGAGAGATCCATTTGGTGTTGATTCCATTTGCAGAGCTTGGCAGCCGTTCAGTTGTTGATTAGAGGCATACTATTGATGTAACATTACTAACTTGACGTATTACCAACTTTCTCTTTGTATTATAGAGCTTTATCAAGTGTAGTGCATATGAGATGTACTGGTGTAACTCTCTACGCTGTATATCATCACAACAATTGCTAATTTAAGTACGTGTTACCACTAGCAGCTAACAAACAGATGAGCTGATAATCTTCATCTTAGTAAGTAAAGAATAACCGAACATAGCAGTTGTCTTAGTCTTGGTTGCTTTTCTAATACAGACTTTTTCTCTCTGCCAAATAATATAATTTCTATTAATCTCTTTTAACTTGAGTAAACCAAGGAGAATATGAAAATTGTCTGCCTCTTCTGCTGTGTTGTGGTTTACCCCAGCTGGCAAGTCAGCCCCTCAGAACTGCTTGCTCACTCCCCCCTGGATGGGGGGAGAGAATTAGAAGGGTAAAGGTGAGAAAACTCGTGGGTTGAAATAAAGACAGTTTATTAAATAAAGCAAAAGCTGTGCATGTAAGCAAAACAAAACAAAGAATTCATTCACTGCTTGCCACAAGCAGGGGGGCGTTCAGCCATTCCCAGGGAAGTAGGGCTTCGTCATGCGTAACAGTTACTTGGGAAGACATTACCTTGGACATCCTCTCTCCCTTCTTTTTCTCTAGCTTCATATGCTGAGCATGACATCATATGATATGGAATATCCCTTTGCTCAGTTGGGGTCAGCTGTGTCCCCTCCCAAATTCTTGTGTACCCCCAGACTTCTTGATGGCAGAATGGGGTGAGAAACAGAAAAGGTCTTGACTCTGTGTAAGTACTGCTCAGCAATAGCAAAAACCATCCTGAATTATCAACACTGTTTCCAGAACAAATCCAAAACAGAACCCCATATCAGCTAGTATGAAGAAAACTAACTCTATCCCAGCCAAAACTAGCAGATGATGTATGAAGAAACTAATGTTGCACCACGTGTCTGGGGTGCTGTTGGGATTGGATTTGTATTCCACAGAAATCATTCAGCTTTAGAAATCTAAAACTTAGGCAACAAGTCAAGACAGTGATCGAGGCTTCTCTATAGCCAAGGGAAGAAGAGTGGGTGATTCCTCCCACCTCTTTTAGACACTAAATTGCAAAGGAAATGAAGCACACCCTGGAGATGCATTCAGTCAGTCATTGCATTTGAAACATAGATGTGTAAATTAGATATAATGATTAACTTTTTGATTTCTATAGTAAGATAAATCCAATTCAAACAGCTTACTCATGGTCCTTTAACAACCTCAATTTAATCATGCGAAAGTAAGTGAAAGCTTACCACTGACCTCCATGAGACTGAAACCATAATCAGATAGCAATACGGGTATAACATTGTGTTAGTCTTGTGCTAACAATTGTGCAAATGATAATATTGATATGTCATCACTGAAATTAGTCAAGATATAAAATTGTCGGACAGTTATTTCTGAGGATGGATCTCTTGGTAATCCATAAATCTCTATTTCTTTGGTCGTCTTTCTTTATCAGAGAGTTCATTGTCCAGAAATTAACATCTTTTCCATTTTAGATTTTGATAGGCTGGATCAGATCACCTCCATTGACAGGTGTTATGAAACCAGCATAGCTACCTACTGAGTACTGAGTGAAAGTTTTATTTGTAACTGATTCATCTCTTCATGTGTTCCTAAGCACTTATTAAAAAAAAAAAAAAAACCAGGCCTGACACAGATCAAATAGAAAAGGATAGAAAGGATTCAGAGGGATCAAAGTGAGGAAAGGTTATTCCCAAATGCTTTCTGAAATGACAGTGCTGAACTGAAAGTACTCTACAGCTGATATTACCTGTCAGAGCTTGGAGCATGCCAACAGGGAAATGGTCTCTCCTCTGTAGGAGTCATTCTACATCCCAAACAAAAACTTGTTTCTTAAATTGGACTTGGTTTAGGAATTAGGTATTTTCATCTTTCTTTCTGCATTCCTTCTGCATTTGCCTAACTTACTTTACATATTACTATGGTGTGCAATGGGCTGGCACAGCGTTGGTTGAAGCTATATTGCCCTAGCAGTTGAGTTTACTCAAAAATGTTCTAGCAGAGCAAGGTATTTCTGAGCATGCATAAAGCTCTGTTTAGACTTGACATATTGTTTATGATATCTCCTAAGTTGTGCATTTACTGTCTATCATTATGAATTTCAGGCTCAGGTTGACAGAATCTTTTGAAACACCTTTCTTCAAAAACAAAGATTAACTTTTTGTTGACCAAGCTCCCCTAAAAACACACATTTTTTCCAAGCTTCTGGAGATTCTAACTGAAATGTTCTATATTCATTAGTGATTTTTGCAAGTCAGTGAGCAACTGTTCAGTTTACACGTACATTTAATTATATCATTTGTTCAGAACTCTTTACATCTATCTTTTGATTTGTTCTGAATCTTCTGCTGTTCTTACCCATTCCTCATGTAACTCAGAAATCTTGTACTGCAGCATTTGATTAATTTTCTTTTTTATTATTATTTTTGCATTTTTTACTCAAGCAAACAAAGAGGAAGGAGGAAGATGCATGGATTTACTATTTGGGGTTTTTTTACATTTGTATGTTAACTTACATTCAAGTTGTCAAAATGCTTGTGCTCTGCTACCGAACAAGAACCTTATAGTCATGGCTCAACTGAAGCTTGAGAAGTCCGAAAGAGTTTCCTCAAACTAGACATTTTCTCACTTATTTGACTATTTTAAATTTAATTAACACCCAATCTCATATATTATTCTAGTGGTAAGTTTATCTGTAGTTATATCACTTTCAGAAACAGCATTTTTCTCAGTTCCCCATATCCCAAGAGACCATCTTCTGCTTTACTAATTCAACCTGTACTATTTTGTATAGAAAATTACTCATTACACCAGGTGCAGGACAGGAGATAGGGATAAAGGGGAGAAAGTTAAGACATCAGTTATGGAGTGCAAATATTGGTAGTGGATTGCAATAAATATACATAAGAAGAAAAGCTGCTTAGCCAAAACTGTTGCCTAGTTCAGTAGGCTAAATACTTTGCTTACCAGACTTACCCAGGATGTAATTTCAGTTCCCTGGTCTGAGTCATACAGATTTGAGAACACGTTTGCCTGACCTTTGCAAAACTTTCCTTGTGTAGGCCACTTCACTAGAATAAGGTTCAGCAGACACTAGGATGTAGATTTTGTGTTACCTTGTTTGTATTAATGCTGCAGGTGATGGCAAGTTTTTTAAGCATTGACCATTATCCTTAGGGAATTTTTATATTAAAGGCAACCTGTAAACTGTGAACCTGCACCAAATAACCATGTCTGTCCTGGGGTGTGTTTATTTTTCCCTTTTCTTTTTTTCCATTGAATAAGGCATAGCACTTGAAAAGGGTACATTATTTTTTATATTTTAGGATCAAAGGCCTTTCTCAACCATCTCTAGTGAAACAAAATATTAATTGAAAGAGCCCTCGAGCAAAACAATAGAAATAGAGATTTCAAATCTGCAGAGGGGGTAGCTATCTTTGGTATTCAAAGATTTCTTAGGAATGTTGTCTTTTCCCTCTCTTTTCACATTCATGATCAAAGAGTCCATAAAACTTCAGCTTTGATTAGCTGCTCTCTTTCTAGGCAGCACCATATACATTGACAAACTCTGGCCTGGATTAACAATATTATTGAAGCTGAACAATCCACTGACTCGTTAATATTGGGGACTGCTTATCCCACACTAATAAAAGAAGTAAAAGACTACAGAGTACTTTTCTCAAAAAGCCACATCATATTTTCTGCGTGTTCTAGGTGGTGAGACATCAGAACATCCTTCTCTGGATATCACTCAGAGGTAGTACAGAAGCACTCTGTACTATCTGATTTCTGAAGAACCTTATTTTAAAAATTAGAGCTGCCTGTGTTTTGTGAGAAGCCTGGTACCTCACCCTGACTTAGGCGTTCCCCTAGACTGCAGTCAGGCCTAATTACCTTCAAGGATCTTAGCATAGATGCGTCACAGAGCTGTGCTGCAATTTTTTGCATTCTCACAAATCTTATTTGAGTTTATATGTAAATTAGAGTACTTAGGCTACTGTAGGAATCCAGGGAAAGATGTTGAGAAATGTTAGGAGCAGGTTATTAGTAATCCTGTTTCACCGCAGGCTAGAAGAAGTTGTCTATGGACATAGGTATAGGAAATTGCTAACTGTGGAGATTGCTAACTGATAACCACTCTGCTTATATGCTAGTGGATTTACGAAAACTTTGGGAGGAAATAACATGCTACCAGTCTTCTCAGGTAACAGGGTATTAGCTACAACACATTAGGGCTCAATAATGCAAGATTTTCTTATAGTAGAATGAGAAAGTAGTATGTTCATGGGAGTATGGCCAAGTGCAAAAATATAAGTGCAATCTCCATTTCTCATTTACATAATAATACGCATTGGTAACATAGGTAAAGTGTACAGGAGACAATTTGTTAAACACCTGTACTTGATAGATTATACCCCATAGGAGCCTTGTGGAGAGTTGGGTTTACTTGACAGTGTGGTTCAGATGAGAGAAGACAGGACTGCAGTACACTGAAAGGCATTAAAAAATAGCATGACTAATTGCAGATGTGATTTTAACTCTCTTAGTATTTTCATTCATACATACAGAGAATATTAATAAAAAGCCATTCTTATATAGCATTCACATGTGCATCCAAACTGTTCTGAAAAGTGTTCAGTGCTGTTATTTCAGTTTTACAGGAGAGGACACCATAAGGGTCTCACTGCAAACTCAGGGGTCCAGCACAGAATTCCCGTATCTTGGGCTATGGCAATGAAAACATGCTCAATAGAGAAGGATCAGTTTAGGAAGCATTTAAACAAATCAGTCATGCATAAGTCTACAGGATTGGATGGGATGTACTCACCAGTGCAAAAGGAGCTGGTCCATGTTATTGCTAGATTCTCTGGCTTTCACCAATTCGATTGTCTCACATAATTTTTCCTTCTTTGGATGCTATGAGTGTTACCTCAAATGAGCTTGTAAAACCTATTACATTTCCACATGTCTTGAAAAGAAAAAAAATATTAAATGGCACAGATGTATTAGGCAGCTCAAATATAACAAAATCTGTAGGAATGAAACTGTTAGCTGTATTTTAAGATGAGGTTTTTTGAAACGAAAGTCCTTGGGACTGATCCTATGCTTAACCATAGCAGTTTTGTTGCTTTGTGTGGTGGAGTAACTCTTCATTTAGAGCAGAAGAGAGAGAATACGCCCTTTTAGACTTCCTTATCAAATATTTTATGGAAAGAAATTGTTGTAGCTGCTTGTGAAAGGCACCCTGTATGCTAATAAGAGCTTTATTCAAAAGTTCCTAGTTGTCTGTTTCTCCCTCTTTTTCATTATTTTCTTTGCTTGTCTAGGTATCTTAATAATGATCCCATAACTGGAAATTACTAGTAGAGTTATGGCACCCACCTAAGCAACTGAAAAACATACAGAGAAAGAAAGGCCATGCACCAATCTAAGGTACTGGTTCTGTCTCTTCCTTCCTTTGCTTGAAGACTTATGGAAGAAGAAACAATGGTGCATTTACTAAATCGTTCACAAACTTCAGATGATGTATTAAGCTATTACTGTGACTGGAATCAAATCTTCATACTGATGTTTCAGGTAGCAGAGCATGCCTGGAGAGCACAGTGTACAGTGAAGGCTGGGAAAACTCACAGTTCTGTGTCGTTTAACACAAACTGAGCCTGACATATCTGTCACCATGTTTTGAAAGGAAAACTCTATGGAAATCTATATATATATATGTACAGAAGGAAAACGTGATTCCTTTTCTTTCCTTTTGATTCCCATAATATGCTCGCAGAAGCTAACTTGTTAGTGTAAAATGCATTATTTTTTTCTGTGAAAATAATCAAAACAGAGAATTAATTAGACATTGCTCTTCTGACAGCAGACCTCTCCATTAGAGCGAACCTGTGAATCAACATTGTTTCTAAGTGCATTCTATTTATAGAGGAGCACTTACCCGACATTGCAGAGGCAATAAACCAAAGATAAAAGTAATTTACCAGCACATAAATCTCTACTCCAGAGAAGATGGTATTAAGCATCCCACATTTATGTGGATTTATTTAATGTCTTTGGACACAAGCATATCAATGTTGACAAACTGTATAAGAATTTTAGTCAGATGTTGCATAAATCTAAAGCACCATGGGAAAAAAGAGGAACACAAAATACAAGCAGCAGAGGATCTACCAGGAACAGTTAGAGGGCTGTAGCAGCCTTTATGTCTGTCCCCGTGGTCAGTATGCATGACATGTCACATGACTGGCAGCAGTCTCACCTTATGAGCATAAGTTTATCCCCTGTCATACCTAGATAGCTGACACACTATTTATGGAGTATTCTCTTGAAGGAATATATACGGAAAAATTTAAAAGCAGGAACAAGCACAAAGAAAACAGAATCTTGCCTTGTGTGTGCAATTACACTGCAGATTCAGCCTTTGCCTACTTACCATCACTTTATATGTTCTTTACCTCTCTTACATGTTATCATTTTTTTCCTGTGGTGACCCCATCACCGTCTACAACTTAGTCAAGGCAGGCAGAGGAGGAGGAGGTGATCAGTGACAGGACATGAGGAAAAGGAATGCACCAGGAGAAGTTTAAATTGGACATAAGGGAAAAGTTCTCCACTGAAAGGATGGTTAGTCACTGGAAAAGGCTCCTCAGGCCATGATGCCAAGCCTGTCAGAGTTCAAGGAGTGTCTGGATGATGTTCTTAGTCATACAGTTTAATTTTATGTTGTCCTACAAGGGACAGGAAATTGGACTTGGTGATTCTTGTAGTTCTCTTCCAATCTGACACATTCTATGATTCTCATCTTTGAATGGTGTTTAAAAGAGTATCTCAGTACTTTCAAGTTTAGCAGCAACAATCATAAGACAAACTCTAGTCCAAATGAAAATGGGTTCTGTAAAGGGTAGGGTTATCTATTCCTTTCTTCAATCCATACCAGATATAACTTGAGACCTAATTGCTTTTCTTGTTCTCTCAATATATTTGATTAGATAGATGATTGATTTTGAGACGCCACAGGGACTTGTGAGCTTTAACCAGTCAAGAAGGATCCTTAAAGCCTTTCTCAACTTTCTTATAACTGAGCTAATTATGTTACGGAAAAGATTTCATCAATCTCTATATTGAGAGTTTTGAATATAATCTTCCGTCAATGGAAAGTGGAAGAGCATTTAAAGAAAAGTGAAAAGGCAGAAAAACAGTAGGCAAAAACTTAACTATACCAATGCAGGAATAAAACTGTATGTTTTTCCTTTTAAGATGAATAAAGGCAAGAAGCTAATTCCTAGAACTGAAGTGAGACCTTTTCCATGAAAAAGTGATTTAAAACAAAGCATACACCCATACAGCTTAATTTAAAACTGTCTGAAGGTAATTCATGATTCAATGAAGAATACTGCTTTTCTTGACATACGTGTACTGGTATGACACTTAATCATGTATTTACTGACAATTATTAATGTATATAGGTAAATAAAAAAATTACAAGGATCACCCAAAGTGCATTTCTCTCCAAAGCCTCTCAGACTACAGACAAGATCTATTTCAATAACTAGGAAAAAAGTCCACAGAAAGCCATACTGTACAGGGAAGGTCAGATGCTGAAACCTGCTGTAATAAAGAATGAACATATCAAGGGGTTCTGGTAGCCTGTTGTAGAATCATTATTACTTTACACAGAGAAATGAACCAAAAGTATCACACTACTGTTGGGAGTCCATCTAACTGAGCAACTACAAGTGGAAGAGAAGATATGAAGAGGGCTCCCTCTCTTCCCCTCCTTCCCTTCCCCGCCCCCCTTCCCCCCGCCAACTCTGCCTAGGCCAGAGTTAGAGGCCGCATTTGGAGTGTGTGCTGTGAAGGAAGAAATTCACAGCACCTGAGAGGTAAGAGGGAGGAGGCTATGCCCTCTTTCCCCCCCCTGCAGCTGCGGGACGCTTGGGACAGTGCATAACTCAACCGAGCTGCCTGTGGCCAAGGCTAGGGGGCTTTTTTTCCCCCACACACTGCATTTAGGCTGGTGGGAGGTGGATTTTAAGGCTCAACATTTAAGCAGAGCCAGGTGGACGGGTTGATAACAAATCAGCTCGGTGCTCGGGAAAGGAATCCCAAGTGAAATCAGAGACAGACCCATAGAGAGAGGCCTGGAGGATGTCTCTGCCGTGATCTAAATGGAGGACAGCCGAAAACCCGAGGAGGAATCAACATTCCAGGACACAGATGCTCGATAAGCTAAACTACGCTGCAGCAGCCTACGAACCGAGGTATGAGACCGAGAGGGAGACATCACACAGCAGAAATGACACAGGATGGAGGAGAAAGGACTTAAAGCTATCCTCTTGGACTTTGTGAGGAGGAAAAACTGCAACAAACAGCTGGAGCTTGGTGAGGGGGGAGCGTTCGGGCCCAGAACACTCCCACGATACAGAGACTGCATTAAATATCAGCCTTGAAAGGCTGTTTCTGGACTAAAGTTAAAGGGAGGAGCTTAAAAGGACTGACAGGAATGTAAATATATATATATATATATAGTTGCTTTTAGTTTGCACAGTATATTTATTTGTGTAAATAAATGTATATACTTCCCCTTCCCCTACAGAAGCCTCTGGTCTGAAAGTTTCCCTCTGGTGTTAGGATAAATCGTGGGAAGGGGTGGGGGGAAGCCTAGAAATTGGATTTTGGATTTCTAATGTGGCTCAAACTGCCACAAGGAGTTACAAAACCTCAAAGTGCACTGACTCACTTCTTTTCAGTACTTTTCATATGTGTGTGCTCTGATTTAATAACTTCACTTCAATGTGTTTTAAATGATGTGTGAAGTGAAAAATCCAAATCACTAGAGGCAGGGGTTTTTTTGCAATCATTATGTTGTTCTATGCAGCTAGTTCTCCTACTTGTTGCAACCAACCACAAAGCCCAACCCTGGTCTCTGTAATTCCCAGACTAAAAAGAAATATTTTTCAGTATTTATGAGATATTTATCTTTAATTATTTCATGCTTCATCCTTGCAGGGTCTTGACTGCCTTGATCTGGAAATCCTCTATTTTCTGTCACTGGAATAAAGTGTATAAGCATATTTGCCCACACAGCTTCCCTTATTACAGATTTTAGTTAAAGATACAGTTAAGCGCAACTTCTCATGTAAAGAGATAGGAGTAGAAATAATGACAGTTCTGAAATTAAAAGATTGGCAGAGTTTTTTTCTTCCACTTTTGTTAGTTTGTGTAAACAGTATAAAATGGTGATATCAGCAATTAACTAGGTAGACCTGGCAACTGCACAAACAGGGTACTAAAATAAATAGAGCAGTGGAGTACAAAGATGGATTGAATAACCTTTCACAGTTCCTCCCAGCACTATTTTCTTTAGTTCAAATAAATGGCATAATCCAATGTGGAAAGCTTCACATTAGTCGGATAGTATCTTTGCTTTACAGTAATTGCAAGTATTTGCAATTTTTAGAGGAAAGATGAACAGCACTGTTAATAACTACTGATCATTATTTAGAATCTGGAAACACATTTGCATCGAAATGATGACTCAAAAGAGACGAAATCTCACCTCCAGTTTTTTCGTGTTCACTTATCATGCACTTAGACATCAAGAGGGGTCAAATAATTATCCAAAGTTACTTTAAACATTCAGGCTGGTAGTATTTGCTCATATCTGACCTGATTCACATCCAAATATAATCTTGCTCTTCTGCCTTTAGATAGTTATTGTGTCATCTTTCTTTGTCTGTTTTGGTTGGGAATGTCCATTAGTGACTCGTACCTCTTTAACGAGAGTAGGTCATCTGGCTTGATGATTAATGCCTCTCATCTTCAGTAATAGCACTAAGAACGCTAAAATCCTCATCAGACTAATTAGTAAGAGTGCCCTTGAGCCAGTCACAAGTCTTAGTATAGATCTGTCATGAGTTCACAGAACTGCTATGTCTGATCTTTTTGGTTACTTCTTCTAAGTAATTTCTGGCCACTCAACGGAGATCACAGACACAGCAAGTACTGGCTTGGGAGCATCAGTTTTGTCAGTATTTTTCCCCAGATAGCTAATTTCAATGCACTGATTTTATCACAGTTTTCATGAATGAAAATTGCTCATCTAAAGCTGATTATATGGCAATGTAACAAATACTGACCAAGGAAGAAAATTAGATAATTCTGAGCCAAAATAAAATAATTTACTTAACAAATTGAACAGGAAAGCAATGAAGACAAGATAATAATCTTCTTCCAGAGATCTGTTCTTTACCATATAGGGAAAAATAAATGAAGACATGGTGATCAGTTTATTTCTTGTTTTGGTTTAGGAAGAGCTAATTATACTTTACTAACTTTTCTAAAGTTTGAGGTAATACTTTCTTTTATTTGCTTTAGTTTTGCTATATTATTACTAAGTACTATTATTCCAATTTTAGATTGACATAATCTACCAGTGAATGAGGCTTATTGTTCTGTATAGCCTCTTATTGTTAACATACAATAAAACCAATGAAAGATTTGCTTGAAGACAGAATAGATATTTATTAATGTCAGCTTGCGACCACAGGTAAGGCGGAAGTCACCACTTGATTCACCATTACTTAAGTCAGTTAAACATTTCAGGGAGTAGCAATGAGCACAACTCTGCACTAAAGGGCTCTAGATTTTGTTGTCATGAGCTGTGTGTTCCAAATATAAGTTTTTTTTTCCCAGTTACAGTGTTTTATCCAGAACTGAGATAGTGGTATTTCTGAGAAGTAGTGCAGGATTCTTTCTTGCAAACTGCAGTCTTATTCTACCTTTGATTAACAACATTCCACAAAGCAAAATCCTGTGGGAATTGTATTATTCTTCAATATTTGATGGTGTTAATCTAGCTTCAGGATCAGCACTGACATGTCTTCTATCCTGGAACCTGCATCCCTTGAGTCCTAAAATACATATTTTCACACATCATCTTATTTGTAGCTGTGGAAATTATCCTATGTGCCAACATGCTTTATGATACTCCAGTTGCACACCGTGGGATACAATCATAGGATAGTTTGAGTTGGAAGGGACCTTAAAGATCACCTAGTTCCAACCCCTCTGTCACAGAAAAGGGTGCCACCCACGGGACCAGGATGCTCAGAACCTTATCCAACCCAGCTTTGAACACTTCCAGGGATGGGGTGTCCACAAGTTCTCTGGACAACTTGATCCAGTGCTTTACCACCCTCAGAGTAAAGAATTTCTTCCTAACACCTGATCTAAACCTACCCTCATTCAATTTAAAGCCATTGTAACTACATGCTTGCATAAAAAATCCCTCTCCATCTCTCTTGTAGGCCCCCCATAGGTACTGGACAGTGCTATAAAGTATCTACAGAGTCTTTTCTCCAGGGTGAATACTAGGATAATTGTTTTAACTACAAGTGAATCATTTAACTATTTTTGCACACCTGTACTCAGAAGACTGAAATTTTTCTCTTCTTTCCTTTTCTCTGTCAGGGCCCAGTCCAGTCCTTCCTGAAATCTACTGGTATGTATGTATGTATAGATAGATAGATAGATAAATAGACAGACAGACAGCTAGATAGAAGCTTTGTTCCTGAATCAAACGTTCTGTATCCTCCTATATGAGGTGCATTAGTTTTCTCTTGTTGCTTGTTACTTGGCTGTTTCCAGTGCCAGCAGAAATTCTGACGCTGGCACATGAGCTCCAAGAGATGTGAAACTCCGAGAGAAGGTCTTCCCTGTCCTCCCTGCCTCTCCCCTCACAAGCAGAAGACTGAATTACACCTGCAGACTGTGCCAGGCATTCCTGACTTGGTCGTAGAAATGTCTTTTCAGGTTTTGTTTTCAGTAGACTTCCTACAATATTACTATGGAAAGTGATTTTGGCAGCCTCAGTGGGGTGACTTCACAGTAAAATTATTTCATCATTAGTTGACAATTCCAAACACAGATGTATTGGAAGGGGAAAGCAAGAGTGACAGGTCCATCCTTCAACTTGTTGGGAAGAAGATGCTTTAAGATGTTGCGCTACTCTGAAAAACAATGTTGCAAATAACAGCTTTGTGGGTTCTATTATCTTTCAGGCGTTTCCATAGAAAACAGAGGGGGCTTGCAAGTGAAAACGTTTCAGCTAATTCCTTCTTTCAGAATTGAAAGCCAAATTGTACAGGGACATACATCCAGCACTTACGAGTACTAATAATACCCCCTGTGTTTGCAATAGATAACCAATTGTTTGGTGATTCATAAGTAAAAAAGAGATACCACTTCATTTTCTTAAGAAGCTGTCAGCTCTGAAGCATTTATACCAGGCAGAATGTAATGTGGCCATTACCACAACCCAACGAGGTACGGAATACATAAAAAACATTACAGTTTAATAGGTTGTATTTTCAAATAAAATTAACTCTTCAAACAAAATAGACTTGAACATATGACCTCGTTTAGAAATGTGGGGTTTTTAGCTCTTATTTTCAGAAGAGGTAATAGACTTTCAGCACAGCTACACTGATTTATTTTTTTTGTTTAAGAATCTACAAGTCTCTGAGCAGCTCCCTACAGAGGTATGTTTTGTGGTTGATTATCTTTGATTATGCATCTGTGGTTGTATTTTGGGTCTAGGGGAAGGGACTACAATTTTTCTACCTGGTCAACTGGTTCAAAGCTAAGCTATGAAAAGAGTATTTCAGGCCAGGACCTAAATTGTACTGTTCCTTTCCAGAACTGTTTACTGATATTTCCAGCATGTTACTCTGCCAGTATAGTTTCAGTAACATACATCTTTTGTCCAGATATGTTTAAGAGGTGATTTTTCTCCTTCCATTATCCTTCAAAAATTGTTACTTTATTTTTTTCCATATTTCATCCTTAATCACCAGTACATGATCTCGGGTAGAGGATGAACCTCTCAAATATTTAATAGTTAATTTTGCATCAATGTTTTTGCTTTATTATTTGTCATGCCAAAAGTTCTGGCCTAGCAGATAAATTAGGCAAAACATCCTTTCTAATTAGTTGTTTAATCCCAAACAAGAGCCTCAGTTTTACATCAGAATAACATTTTAGTGTTATGTATTTTCAAACTTTTCTTAGTCAATATCACAGCTTCAGTCTCTCCACATATATAAATCATATCTTCTGCATTTGAATTCTGACGGTGTTTTACTTTAGTCAACATTTTAATACATTATTTTATTGCTCCAAGGGAAATCAGAAAGTAGGATTTTACTTTGGATTTTTTGATCAGGGATTTTTTTTTAGTATTGTTTTGTTTTAGAGAACTGAAATTCAAAAATTGGGATCCATTTTCTTGATAAGCAGTTGAAAGAAGACAAATAGGAAAACAAAAGGTAATAATCAGAGTGGGTCCCATCTAATTTGAACTAATGTGTTCATTTCCTAAGGAACTAATGTCTTAATTGGTATTATTCTTGCCTCATAGACATTATCCTAGTCAACTGCAAATCCAGCCAAAAATTCCCAGATCCATTAGACTTACTGAGTTTCCCAAAGAGAACAGACCTTGATTCTTCAAGGCTTTCTGGTTTCTGACATGCCTTTGAGCAGTGAAGTCAATCAGTGCCTCACAAGATTAGTAGGACCTGAGAGCAACCAGGGCTTGGTCAGATTATATGGTTTTTCAGCCTCTTGTCTCCAATACCACTTTTTGGAAGGCAAAAAGACAAAAGCAAAGAATTAAAGAATGACTCTAAAAACCATTGAGCTACATTTTCACAGATAGTCCACTGTACAGAATTGAAACTACATAGAAAGAAACCTTATCTTCTTCTTTCATCATAGGAAATAAGATTAAAAGACAATATGAATTACTATTCCTCTCCTCTTCCCTAGGTGAAGACACACAGTTTTTGTTTGTTCTTTCTCTGCTCTGGGATGGTTCTGCATACTTTCACTTCTTTGTATGAAAGATCTGTACTTTTTGCTTACAATTTCTCTGATAATGTGATGTAAAACAAAGAACTTTTGTCTTCTGTTTCCTCCAGACTACTGAAGAGAAGTGAATGGTCAGGAAATTAATGACTAGGTTTTTCTTTGCACTTATATAAAATATAGCTGGCTTTAGGTTCTGTACATATGCCTATTAAAATGGGTAAACATATAATCACTAAATGCCTTCTGCATAAAAACAATTGGACTAATAAAACTTTGTGTGGAAATGAACTTTGTCCTTTTGCTCATCTTGAACTTTGTTTTTATTGGTTCATTAGGGTATTTTTCCTTGTGACCAGCAAAATTTTCCAATTACTTGTGATATTGTCTTTTTCTACTGGCTATTCGAACATCCAATCATATTACTTTCAGTGGGAACTATACAAATCCTGATGCATTCTTTAAGGTTTGGAACTTTTTTTGCCAAATAATGATGAACATTTTCTGCCAAAAAAAAAAAAAAAAAAATTTTTTTTTTTTAAACAAGAAAGTTATGTCTTATTATCTTCATAAAATTATATATACAAATGGTAACACATGCCCACAAAGGAAATTATCTATCTGTTATCTATTAGTGAAAACTCCCCTGATTTTCCATTTACTTGTTTTTAGGTATATCAACAAAATTCTACTCTTGTCACCAGCTGATGCCATGGTGGTGTACATAGGTAAAAGGGAAACTAGGAAGGATTGGACAGTCCATCATTCTCTGAATGCCAACTATCCTTACATTTCCATCCAGTAGAACAATGTACATTTCTGTGTATATGGCTTTACACCCCTTGTCCGGTAATGCCACTCTTAGATTATTTTTGTCTAATCTTTGCCAAGCTATTTAGTCTTGGTAAATTGTAATTGAACTTTTATACACAGTAAAAATAAACTAAAGTGATTACTTGCCCTTTTAACATTTGTAGTCTGTTGTATTCACCAAATGTATAAGAAACATGCTTGTGACAGAGTACTGTAGATGAGGTTGATAAGGATTAGGGAAGGAAGTTGCCATTTTTGTCTGTTTAAGACTTTGCATGCCCCTTCTATGTGTAGAAGATATTGCTTAAAAGATTCTGACATTTCACTTTCTATTATAGCAGCTGTCTCCTGTTCCCTAAATGGTGGCCAACAAACATGACCAGTGCCCTCCAGATATTTACGGGCTTCAATTTTTCTAATGGATCATTATACATTCCCTACATACTGTGTCTGCTATGGGATCTTTAAGAAGTAAAATATGGCATTAAATCAGCCACTTAGAAAATCCTGTTATGACTCCATGAAAATCCACAGTAAGAATATTATTTGTTCTCTGAGTTTCAGCACTCAGTTTCCCTGGTGCTGTTTGCCTTCATCCTGCTTGAGTAGGAGAAATGTAGCCCACTAGGTAAATTTGGCTACGTCACTAGAGTGAAGAGAAGCCCTGTGAAGTTAGGTCTGCACATTGAGGTGACATTGTTCAGTGAAAGGTGTCCTAAAACCACAAATGGTAATCCCATTATTTCATCAATATTACATCAGATCTCTTTATCTGAACTCCCATCATGGCTAGGCTTCACGAACCAAGATTTGGGAAGGCTCTATCCACATTTGTTACAGGCATGCTGGTGGCTTATGAGGCCGATACAAGACAGACATATCCAATTGCAAAAGGCACAACAGAAAGACTCCTTAGATGGTGTATTCTGCAAGGCACGGTTCCTTCTGCGCTGCCTTTTCTCCTCGAGAGTGATCCTGCGTGTGTTCACAAAGGAGACAGCAGCGTTATAGATGGTGTGTCTCCAGACCTCCCAAATGGAGGACAGAGTAGACCAGTTATGTTGATCAATATGGCCAAGGCTGAGATGTTGTTTCAGTGAGTCCTTGAACCTTTTCTTCGGGGCTCCTCTCATGTGGCAGCCAGTGGCAAGTTCACCATAAAGCAAGATCTCTTTAGCTGAACTCTAGTAACCTTTTAAAAAACAGGTTTCTGTGTCCTTCCTTAAAAAGTTCTATTTAGAAAACTAGGAAATATTTTCCTTGTTTACTCAATGCAGAATTTTTTCCTTAACTTCTATTGACCACTCCTCACTTCACAATGGCAGAATCCAGAAGTATAAGAAGGAGTGTCTCCGTACAATCCTTAACATCCGCTGGTCAGATTATGTGACCAATACATCTGTACTAGAGCAAGCTGCTGTCACAAGTATTGAGGCCATGTTACTGAGAACGCAGCTGCAATGGGCCGGGCACGTCTCAAGGATGAAGGACCACCGCCTCCCTAAGATCCTGCTCTATGGTGAACTTGCCACTGGCTGCCGCATGAGAGGAGCCCCAAAGAAAAGATACAAGGACTCCCTGAAACAACATCTCAGCCTTGGCCATATTGATCACCATAACTGGTCTACTCTGGCCTCAAATCGGGAGGCCTGGAGACACACCATCTATAACGCAGCTGTCTCCTTCGAGAACACAAGCAGGATCACTCTCGAGGAGAAAAGGCAACGCAGAAAGAACCGTGCCTTGCAGAATACACCATCTAAGGAGTCTTTTCTGCTGTGCCTTTTGCAATCGGATATGTCTGTCACGTATTGGCCTCATAAGCCACCAGCGTACCTGTAGCAAATGTGGATAGTGCCTTCCCAAATCTTCTTTTGTGAAGCTTAGCCATGAAAGAAGGAGTGTAGCTACTAAATAATGCTGGATATTCAAAACGTAATTTACACACCTGCTTCCCCCCACTGATTGAAAGAAAACTATTTAATAAGGGAATACTCAAAGATATATATCTCTGACATCAGAAAGCAACAAGTAAAAGGTGCTCGTGAAGTCCCGGTTGATGTGATGCATAGACCAAAGGCCATTGCACTTGGAGCTGACAATACAGTACATTTGCCTCCAATCTTTAAACCAGTTAGCACTTGCTTCCCTGGAGTGATTGCTGCAGAACTGAAGATGATTCAGTGTTCTTTTTGATAAATGGTTCTTGAAAGCCCAAGACATGCTCTGTCTGGAAGAATTCACAGCCATCTGCTGGGAAGCTAATGTATTCATCTCACATATACAAATGGGATTGTGGATGATGTCTCTCACTGCTTTGCACTAATCTGACTTTATTGGTATTGAAATCAACTGGCACCATTGCAAAAATGGAGGTGTAATCTGACCCACAGATTCTATTTAATAACACAGGAATCTCTGTAAGCTCTTCTTTTCCTTCTAATTACTCCCGTACTAAAATTTGCATTTGTCTCATATTAAAGAAGAAACCTAAAAGACTATGTTTCCTGTTTTCTTTCTCTTTTTTTTCTTTCCCCAGTACAATTCAAATCATTTGGTTATTCCTAATTTCATAAATAATGTTGTAACTGAACATCAATAATTTTAAAATAAACTAGGCAATCCCTCATATATTTTCATCACTGTAATCAGGATAAATGTTTCTGAGGGATATGTATTACTTTTGATTGCATGTTGGTGATGAATATAATTTTCTTCAAGCTACAGAGTTTGTACTATTTTACCAGTGTCATCTGTCTCCAAGAGTTTGCTTATATGCTCAATAAAGTGTATGGAAGAAACTGAGGCCAACATCTATGATGTGACCCTGCAAGACATACTGCTAAATATCTTTCACCTCCAAGAAAAATCTCATGTGATACACTTCCCTTACATTAACCATCTTAAGTCACAAGAAAGAGCCTATAGACCTCAATGGTTTGTATTTAAAACTTGTATGGAATGCAAATCTGTTGTTTCCAGCCTTCACTTAGTAATAGTCATATGAAATATAAAGTCAACATTTTCAAATCCAGTGATGCAAAAGATCATACACTCCTTTTCTGATATATAATCACATCAGATCCTTGGTTTACAGTCACAGCAATTCCACTGAACTCAGGGAACCTACCTTGGCTGTGGGATGACATGGGTATAATTAGAAATAACTCTATTAATTGAGTCAACTCATTTAACAACTGTAAACTAATTAACTTAGAGAACAACCAGGGGCATATGTTTGGGTTTGTGAGTCCATAAACATCAATGGGAATAACTTTTTTTGCTTCACTGAAATGAATTTATACTCAGAATCAATGTGGAATTTGGCCCCTCTATTTGGAAATCCAATAGCTATTGCATAATCAGTTTAGGTAAATACAGTTTAATATCTAACTGATGTTTTTTACACATCTTTTGTGGTTCTCATCAATTATAGTAGCATTTTAATCTTCAGTATTCCTGGATAATTTTCTAATTAATTCCCTGTAAGCAGGACTGAAAAATTCACAAAGTAACCTTTAGCCACTCCCTAGTTTCTTATTGTATTCAGGTGTTCAGTAAAGAGCTAGGTCCTCTTTTTCACAACTGTCCTTCTAACAGCTTTACTCATATATCAATAAAATGTGTTTCCAAGCATAATATTCTCTTGGCATAATCATCTGTTCATTCAGAATTACCATCTGTGCCTTGCTGGAGACTTCATTCTTTTATGAAACTGGCAGTGGTGACAAAGTTCATTTGAATTCCCAGGATATGCAATCATCAAACAATTTGAAATTCTCTTTTCAGAGTTATTTTCCCACACTGATAGAACTTTTAAGTACAGAAAATTCATGATTTGTTGTTGTTGCTGTTGTTGTTCAATGTTTCATGGAACGCTGTCCACCATCCTTCCTCTCCTCCCACCACCACTTTCTCTACCAACTTCTTAGCTAAGAGATGGATGAGACTCCCTGTGAAGCCCATCAGCACTTGTTTTTTAATCAGCAGTACAGATTGCTGTTGACTTAAATGAAGCATATTTCCCACCCAGGGAATGAGCACATTGCCTTCAAGCAGATCATATTTAAAAATAATCTTAGGAATAGATTTTATATCATACAAGGTATGAGAAAGAAAAAGAAAAAAAAATTAACCACAAACCAATATTTTTTGACTGCAAAGGCACATAGCTTTTCCTTATCATATTTATGAGAGGGAAAGGTTCCCTTTTGCTTCCTTCTTGTACTTTAAAAGCACTGGAATTCACTGCTAGATTCCTGCAGGTTTTGAACCTAGCAGCTAGAAGATCAAAAAACCTCAGCTTTTCTTGCTGTTGATTCTTTCCACTAGGTATTTGCAAAATTTCCAGGTTTAGTCACAGAATTCTGCAGCAGGTGACAGGATGGTTTACTTTTCTGTGCTTATTTTAAAGGTATTTTTGCAAGGAAGTTACACCTCTGGCCTTGGTACTTGGTACTGTGCAGTACTCAAAATGTTGAGTTCCAATCACAAATGAAACAATTGAAATCCCTAATTCCTCACTGAGAAATCTAATGGGTTGAAAATGCCTAGTTCCTTAGGATACATCTGAATCACACTCCCTTTTTTAAGAGCTTGCTGTGACTAATTTACAGAAGGTTATCATGTACTATTCCCTGGGTATTCTGTTGGCAATGTAGAAACCTGACTTGGAACATGAATGTTGAGGCTTTGAGGTGCCCAAGTGGTCCTTCTCCTTGATGTGGAGCTCTTTAGGCCAGCAGAAGTATTTATACAGGAACCTAGAATCTGGAATCTGTCTCAGTCCCACTTTGAAGGAGTCCATCTCTCTGTGGTGGTTACAATTCCTGATACTTTACTGACCTGAGTTTCAGATCACCACAATGGAGTGGTACACTGTCACATAGGTAGGGTTCTCTGGCCTGAGGAAATAACAAAAAGATGGAACAAGTTCATGTTGTGAAGCTGGGTACATGCCAGGTGCTTCACCACTGTTATTCACTAGAAATTTCTTTCCATCCTGTTTCCATTTGGTTGTCTGAGACATTCCCAGAAAGGTGGTGTAGTTTAAATTTCAGAAAGCATCTGCATGAACAGAGGCATGGTCTGGACAATTCAATTTGGCTCATACAAAAAATAGTTTTCTAGAAACACCTATAAACTGAATTACAAGCTGGTGTCAAATATGCAATGCATAATGTCAGGGACAGACAAACCATCCACTGCTTCCCTAGTGCCACCAAAGTAGAGTCCTGTGCAGTGGACTTCTGTGTGCTGAAAGGATTATTAACTCAGAGCACTGGCAAGGTCTGGGATAAAAATAAGCTGCAAGTTTTAAGTGAAAACTTGCTTGATAACTGGCCAAAATAAGCTGAAGTGTATTTAGAAGGAAATTTGTTAAGGTAGGCAGTACTACAGGTTTTTTATTGATTTTCTCTCAGTCTCTAAATGCCAGTGATTAATTTACACCCTGAAGCGTGACTTTTTACCACCATCATTATTGGGAGCATAGAAAATGTTGAACACTGAGTAAAGCCACTAATATAACCTGTGTTAGTTGGCATTACTGTGAGGAAAGAAAAGTACAAATACAATACTTGTAAAATGCCTAGCTGAATGACTTCTGTGACAGAGATAAAGGATCCCAATATTTTTCTAACACTAAGGAGCTTTAATTTTTATATCCCTAAAACCTCACAGACTTGATTAGGCCACTGATTTATTTAATGCAGTATCTTGTTCACAAATCACAAAACTCAAAGTGCAGCATCTTTCTAACTTTTAAATCCATGCATCACAGTGCACTTTATATGGCATAAATAGCCCAAAGGGATCTTGATGGCTTGGAAAATCTTGCCCATATTCTGGTCATGCATAGCTTGGACTATTTACTGAGGCAGTTGCCACTTGTAATCATAAGATAAGAGGCTGAAAAACACTTCAGAATTTTACTGCATTTTTCACCTGTTGATTTGTGCTAAAGTCAGTGAAGTTTGGAACATGTATGGATCCATGACCACAGTTCACAATGGCTAGGTCAGAGATTTTATAAGGACTTTTGACTTGACTTTACAAAATACTCTGCAGAAGCAGATCAATATTTCTCAGTAGTGAAGACAGAATCAAATTGTCTTCTGAAAAAAACAGCCAGAGTCGGGCTCATAGTATTAGGAGAGAAAGGTAAGGAGGTAGAGCCAATGTTCTGCTGTGCTGAAAGGAATGCTTAGCCTGAACTCCCCAGGTTGGTATTTCAGGTTAAGAGTCTTTGTTCAGTGGATGTACTAAAGTTGGAAGTTAATATTTCATCATTTACCCTGAATGGAGGAAGGAAATTGGAACAAAAACAAGCTATAAGCTCCAAAACTAGCAGAGAATTTTCAAAAATTGTTTAAAAATGACCTGAAGTGGTTCTGAGAGAAAGGCCCCATGAGAAGTGTTGGTTAAGACCTGTCAAAGTAAGGGAAAAAACCACTGAGCTGGCAGTCCAAAGACAGCTTCCCAGAAACACCTAATGAAAGGATCAGGTAGAACAATTGATAACTTGCCCTACACCTTTCTTACACATAAAGCGAGGCTTTAAAGATTTAGTGCATCCAGTGTAATAGAATCTTCCTTGACTCCTTGACTTTTGATCTCTTTTTTTTTTTTTCCCCTAGTGAAGAAACATTGCAGATACTGAGCCCATGGTGCCTTGACTAATACAATTGGTCTCTTTAGGCTCATACTTGCTGCTGCTGTTAGGCTTATCTCCAGATCTGTGGCAGTATGGAGACTGAGATGAGTTAGATCTATCACAGTCTGCTCCCCTTCAAAGTAAGTTGCATCAGATCTGCAAAATTCAGAATTACTAGTTTTGCTCAGGAAAATTTGTACAAACATCTGTCAACTAAATAGACCTTACCACAGTATATTCAGAGCATATGGAACTGGTGGTATAGCTATCCCTTCTTTTAATGTAGGAATGATCATAAACAAGACTGTCTTCTAATACTCTTTTGATCATACCATTGCTGATGGTCTAAAAAAAAAAGGAAGAGAAAGTAGCAACAACATCTCACAGATTTCTGTAGTATACAAGAGCACAGAGAGGTTACAAAAACTTCAGTCTTGACAGTAAACGTGTTACCTTTCTCATTGCTGACAGAGGGTTTGAATTCTATGTTTATGGCTGATGATGACAGATCCAAGATATTAGCAACTTGATTGTTATTTTATACCACTTAGTTATGGTGAGGGCAAAACCCACAATGTTCCCAAAACCTTGACATGTCGCTTGTGATGTTTCATGAAAGCTGGAAAAATGCAGGCTCTTGCTTTTAATGGAGTGAGCCAGTAACTCTGGAGCCCTTTTTTAAGAAATGTAGTGCAAACCAGTATGTTAAATACATGACTGAAGCAACATGAAATTAAGACTTTTGTGCATGCTTACAGAGGACGTAGTCCTGATCCGTCACTGCTGTGATCTGAGCACTACACAGTCAAATATAAACAGACAGACAAAACAGCCAAATTAGAGAAAGAATTCAGCATAACCAGTTGTTTGTTTGTTTGTACTTGCACCAATCTGTCAGCTACGCTGGATCCAATGCATTGTACAAGATTGCCCGCACTTACTAAAATTCATTTATTTCACAGACCTTTGTTACATCAAATGTTCTTTTAATTTGGAAGGGTGGAGGGAATCCCTTGCACTTGCCCTCCTTGCAGCAAGTTATATATATTAATATGCATACTACACACACACACACACATATGTATAAACACAGGAACAAGTGAAGAGCTTTGGTTTGGTTTTTTTTCTTTCTTCTTCACTTTTAGCATCAGGGAAGGTAAGGTTGCATAAATAGCTTTTATTCACAGCAAATGATACAATGATGCAATGCCACAGATATCAGCTAGCAGGTAGATTGTACATTGTTGATGCCTGTTTATTCTTATGTATTTCTTATGTACATTATTTTTAACAGTTTGAAAGGCAAAACATATTTGAAATTTTGAAAGAAACATGATTCAGACAAAATCGGTGGCCAAGGGCAAATGTACTAAAAGAAACATGGCTTTATTACTTCGTCACAGAAATTACTGTTTTCTTTTCCTGCATAAAAATATTCTATGATAACCACCATAAATGGAAAATACATCTTGTCTGACTTTCAAGTATATTATCCCTGGAGCGAAAATGCTGTTAATAATTTTTTAGGAGTAAATTATTATGAGCAGGAAGGCAAAGGCAGTGACTTTACCTTTCATACGGATTGCCAGTGGTATCATATCAAAGACGTGGTAACTATGGAAAATCTAATGCTGAGCTTCACAAAAAAATAATTTCTTGCGAGACATTTGCCGTGCATCCTAACGTTATCACTTATCTTCAGCAGGAATAAATAAATCATGGGTTTTAAAGTCAAAACCTAGTGATACCAGGGAAGTTCTCCTTATAAGTTAGCAGGAGTGGACTTGGAGTGCCTTTTGGGTGCACCATGTCTAATAATAGCTCGTATCCCTGTGTGAGGAAAGGATAAGGATATATTGTTATACATGAAGCATGAAATTACTTATTTTCCAGACCTGAATTATAAACGCCAGAAACAAGTAAAAGGAAAAGTTACCTGGAAGATTAATTGTTATGACTGAAAATCTGTACCAGCAAACTAACTGACACTACACTCAAACAAACAAGAAAATATGAATGTTTATTTTTCTTTTTCTAATGTGATGAACATGGCATAATTTCAGCAAGATCTTCTTAAATTAATGAAGTCTAGTGGAGGCACTTGACTGGGAACCACTCTGTGCACATGTTGATTAATGTGCTCATGTGTGTTGTCTGTATGGATGTATGTATTGCAAATCTGATCCCACATACTCAGAGCTATGCTACAGCACTCTACAAAATAATGTCATATTTTACACTGCCTTGCTTATTACTGATTTTACTGCCTTGCTTATTACTTAATTGTCTTTAAGATTTTAACCACTTCAAATTATTTAACTAAAAGCACAAGCTAACTGGACTATTTTTTTACCAGGCTGCTAAACATCATCGTGTATGGTGATTGCTTCCCATCCAGTCACATCTGTTATTGATACAATTTCTCTATCCTTAAGTAGCACCTAACTGGATTTCTTCTTCTCAAAGCAATTCTTCCACTATGAGAATAGACACTAATTTTTCAAGAGGGTGAGAAAGTCTTTTTTATATACAAAGAATAACCTCCCCACACATTTTATTTTGATCTGAATGTGTTCACTTGAACCCCAGCTGCCTGGGGAAAGCAGGACAAGATATTCAGTGCAGATGAGCGACAGAGTCTGGGAAGGGCAGGGGCACAGACGTGCTCCCTCTCTCCCTCCAGCACCAGCACAAGCTTCTACTCCTCACTCCTTTCTTCACCTGAATTTCTGAGCCGCGTTTCAAGGACACAGAATGCCCATTGACTACACGGAAATCAATACCATACAAGATAGCCCTTGATTAGTTTTTAGATTAAGATGAATTAGGGCTTTCTGTCAGTTTTGAATGGACAGTCTGTGCCAAGGCATGGCTTCTGGTGATCCTTGCTGGAGGAGCCTACAGGGATCATGCAGAGATGCTGAAGCTTCCATGGATAAAAATTTAAGTTTTCCCACTCCACTATCGTAACTCATGTGCAGAAGATGAAAAAATAATAGTAAATTAACAGCTGATAACTAACATGGAGGAGCACTTACAGGTTCAGTCAATTATAGACAGTTTAAGAGAAATTATGCCTCACTTTCTTGCAGGTGAGAATTTCTAGTTCTGACCCCATGTATGAGTTCAAGCTCACCCAGGCAGGATCTCTGAGTTTGAATTGTTTGTAGGCTTTTAAGACGTAGGGACGCTCTCTTCCAGGGTTACAAGTGTACTTGTCTGGGAAATTAATTCAGGACTGGGGCTGTGGAAACATAGACTTTGTTTAATAAGCACTTAGGACTCTTCACACATGACACCCTGGTACTACTATGCCAGAAATAGTTAATATTTACTATAATGTTCATGTTTGTTTTATTTGTTTCATGTAGTAGTGAGAATGTGTCCAAAAAGAATATACATATTAACACTGCAATATTTAAACAGTATAATTTTTTCTTTGCTGTCCTCCACAACTAATATTTTATTCTTATTAATACAGTGTCCTATGTTTTTTTGCATGACACAGCATCTCTCTGAAGCTGCAGTTTAGAAAAAATCTTGTTTGAAATTTTGCTGGCACATGAACACCCATCATTTATGGAGAAATTGGAAGCATTTGAAGTGGCTGATACACAATAGCCGTAGTAGATTTGCAGTGATCTGAACAAATCAACATTAATTACAAGTCAGGGAAAAGAGACATCAACTTCTTAAATAGACTGCACCAGGAAAAAGAAGAAAGCACAGGGAACTCTTTCTAGGGGTGAGACTCCTGTGCAAGTTATCAGCTAAGTCATAAAACTAGAAACACTTATAGACTGGATTTTCCAAAAGGCTAATATTTTTGTATTCACTATAAACTGAGACAAAATTTCATTATGAATCCTGCAGTGCTCTAGGGAAGGGCATTGTGATTACCAGTACTCTGCAGTGTGAGAAACCAAGACAATTGCAGATTGAAGTTATGCAGTTTTCCCCAAATTCAGAGTTGCATCCCAGGTGTTTGCCAGGTCAGTATAGGTAGCAGGAATGGAGCTGCAGCACATGATCAAACATTGTCCTGTGACTGTAGAGACAGCTCCCTGAATCTGCAGATGTGCATCAGAAGTGAACACATTTCAAGAACTATGCCTGAGATTTGTGTATGTTTGCCATGACAACTCAAAATTTGTCTTTAATGCTTATGCAAGTCTAATTTCTTACTTGATATAAGAGGGACAATCAGCCCCTGTAACAGCCCATAAGACTCCTGTGAAAAGAAATGGGAAGAAAAAGTCAGTCACATGAGCAGTTCAGGCTACCACTGAATACTTTGCAGAAGTGAACAAAGATATAACACACTCAGAAGTAAGGAGGTATCAACTAAAGCTGTGCGTCTCTCGAGTGCAACTTTTTCTTGATGGTATGTAGTATCTGATTCTTATGTACTGTACTGAGTTTGCATGGCAAGGTTTTGGTAGCCAGGAATTACAGGCCTGGCTTCTATGAGAAGCTGTTAGAAGCTTCCACCATGTCCAACAGAGCCAATGCCAGCTGGCTCCAAGACAGAACTGTCACTGGCCATAAGGCCGTGATCAACAGTGGTAGAGTCTCTGAAGTAATACATTTAAGAAGAGTGAAAAAAATCCTCTTGTGCAACTGCAACCAGAGAGAAGAGTGAGACTGTGAGAGAAAGCACTCTGCAGACAAGGTCAGTGAAGAAGGAGGTGGTGGATATGCTCCAGATGCCAGAGCTGATTCCATTGCACCCCTTGGTGAAGGCAATGGTGAGGGATGCTGTACCCCTACAGCCCATGGGCAACCAGAGTGGAGCAGAGATGCAGTTTATGCCCTTTGAGGACCCCATGCTGGAGAAGATGGATGCCCAGGGGAGGCTGTTACCCTGTGGGAAGCCCACGCTGAAGCAGGCTCCTGACAGGACCTGTGGAGTTGTAGAGAGAGGAGTCTGTGTTGGAGCAGGTTTGCTGGTAGGACTTGCGATCCCAGTGGGGACCCACACTGTAGCAGCCTGTTGCTGAAGGACTGCACCCCATGGAAGGGACACATGCTAGGGCAACAGCAGAACAGTAACCTATGGCAAGGACTCACAAGTTTGTGAAGGACTGTTTCCCATGAAAGGGCCCCTTATTAGAGTGGTGTGAAGAGTCCTCACCCTGAGGAGGAAGAAACAGCAGAAACAACGTGTGATGAACCTACTGCAGCACCCATTCCCCATCTACCTGCACCACTGGGGAGGAGGAGGAGGTAGAGAAAATCAGGAATAAAGTTGGGCCCAGGAAAAAATGAGGGAAGATGTTTTTAAGATTTGGGGTCTTTTACTCATTATCCTACGCTGGTTTTGTCCCCAAGTCAGCTCTGTTTTACCTGTGATCATAACTGCTGAATGACTTCTCCCTGTTCTTATCTTGACCCATGAGCCTTTATCTTTTTTTCTCCCCTGTCCAGTTGAGGAGGGGAGTGGTAGGGTGGCTTTGATGGGCACCTGACATCCAGTGAGGGTCAACCCATCACACTTAGCAAATTCTACTAAGGTGATTAATGGAAATATTAATTATATGCCAGTTGGTTTTATCCATTTTGTATTTGAATTTACATACATGGTATCTTCCTCACAGTTGTGCAAATATGTATATGTTTAGTAGTGCAGAAACCCTTAATTATTTAAAACTGGAGACAAAATGATGAAATACAGAAGTCTGTCACTCATCATTGCTATTCACCATTATCATCACCTCCACAGTTAGATCAATACCCTCTGAAAGCTGTTTATTTTCAAGGACTCACATAAATGAAATTACCAGGGGCTTACAGCATGCTTTATCTCCTGGAAGAATTTTTCTGTCTTCTAGCACTGTACACTTGTGATCTCCCTTCTGTCTATTTTTTTTTCTTCTGGCTGTGGAATGCAGTATGTGTATTTCTTGACATTTTATTAGATTTCTGATAGCTTAATTTATTGTCATGTCTCTTTGATTTGGTCCTCTACTTAATTCCCTCTCCCTCCCCCCCAGTTGGTGAGAACTGTGTTTTACTTTGCTTTTGACAGACCACCTTTCCTGTGACAGAATATCAGTGCTGGAGGAATTGTTAGCTTTTGGTTTTTAAATTCGTGCTAAAGAGACTGATGTTCAGAACATCTGTGAATGCACTCTAAGTAGATCCAACTTCCATTTTGCCTCTACATTTATGGGGTAAAAATAACATCAACTTTGTTATTGTGTAGAAGTTCATCATCAATTTTGCAAGACTACATTTTCATTGCTTGCATTCCATTTTCTTTGGCTTGTCTTTTTTTCTCTCCTGCTCCCCAGGCTGTATTTTCTGCCTCAGACCCTGGGTTCTGTCATTTATCCAATCATTTGACTTGCTCAGGACCTTATTTTGACAGACTCATTTTAAATAAGCAGTGATTTAGTCTGTTATAACTCGCTTCCATTGAAATCAATTTTCATCTTATAGGTCATCTTTAGTGCAAAGATAGCAAAAATTGGTTTTCACATATCTGCAGAAAAGTAATTGTCTCTACTACTTTTTATTAAATTATGCATTTCAGGTTACTTATTTGCCTAAATATTGTAGCCATTGAATTGTATCCATGTATTGTATCCATTGAATAGCTTTCCATTCTCTGGTCCACTGATTCTCAAGAGCAATCACTAGCATCATTTTCCCCGAGATAGGTTTTTTACAGGGCAGTGGTGTCTGTTTTATTTCTTGTCTCTTCTGTCTAATTTTTCTTCATACACATTTACTTCCTATTTTCTCACTTGTTTTAATTTAATTTCTTATTTACCGAATTCAGTTAGTTGTGCAAGTTAACTTGTGAGAGTGAAACCCTGATTATTTCATTGCATTTTAAGAATTTAAGGTTCACAATCTAGGAATTTATGATATATTAAGAAAAACCTTCAGTGATTCAACCTTTCTAACATTTTAATAGTCCTTTGAAGATGATTATTCCTCTGTATTTACTATAAAACTCCTCAAACAAGTACTTCAGTTATTGAGGTAGTAGGTGGAGTGAATCTAAATGCAATTTCAAGACTTCATACATAAAATGAATGATTGTGTTCCTGGAGAAGTTATGTCAATTGATAATCACTCATGTTTCTAACCTAGACTCCCCTGACTTTAATTTTCAACAACTGCATCTTGTTTCTCCTTTGCATGCAGGTAAAAGGGAATGGCATTGGTAAGCAAATGATCCAGTCTCCAAATGAACTGTGTATCTGTCTTGAAAACCTCTTTTACTTTCCTACTGTCCTTTCTGCAATGCTGACAGCTTAACAGAAAAGTCTTCCAACAATGGCTTTAGCAGTGCCATATGCTGTAGGAATGCAGCACAGGTACCCTAAGCATCTCAGCTGTTTTGTCTTTATGTGTCCAACAGTAACATTAGGTCTCTCAGGTACTGGGAACATAGATCCTGAAATCCTAAATCTTTTTACTTTTTTCTCAAATGCTGCATCTGCACATGCAAGAGTATGTCCAGTCTTCACTTGTGGATGCTTGATTTGTGTTTGGCTGTTCTAACGTGTGCTGTTGGCGTGGATCTTCTTGTGCAATAATGCCAGAGAGCTCTGTAGAGCTGTCCCCATCCTGTGGAATTCTCTTGAATTATAGCAGTTTACCACTTCTGTTGGTAACGTATGTTCGTTTAAAGAAGACAAAATATTTGAATCCTAAACTATACCTTGATTCTGTTTGGGCACATTGTGTCTGTAGAAGTGAGCCCATAAAAAATAAACCCTCAATGGCAGTCAGTGCCTCACCTTCAGAAAGTAATTCTCTAGAAATTCTAATTGAGTTTAGTAACACTGGAAGAACTGACAAAATGTAGAATGTGCATCATGTCAAACAAATATTCTGTAACTACAGTAATATAAATTTCAGAATTCCTTACTACCCACGATATAGTACTCCAGAGGAAATTAATGCACATACTTTTCAGTATTGCTCTATATCCCTGTTTATAGCACCAGAAAGGCTGTATAATTTTCAAGCAATTTTTTTCTTTATAAATTGTCCTGATCTAAATGTTAGTTTCTAGCTACAGGGCTCTGATGCAGCTGGTGCTGTCTCACGCTGCTAAATATTTTTCCTGAACACCTCTGTCATCTGAAAACCATAGGTACTTTTTTAAGAATATATTTATATCCTTTAAGTGAATCATTGAACCAGCATACCTTCTTTCCTATCTTTCTATTAACTACAAGTTAACGTTTGCTGTAGTGCAGGAATGAAAAACAAGTGCATGATGTAACTTGTTGTTTAAACAATAAATCAATACATCTAATACAGATGTAAGCTCTGTTCTGCATGTTAACTTCCTGTCTACCTTGTTCACTATTACAGAAGATTATAGTTGGAGACACCTGCTTCTAACAGGTTACCAGTTTTCACAGGATCCATATCATATTTTCATTTCTTCATGTAGACATAATTTACCACAGTTAGCAGTTTTCCAGTTTTCTCTACAGCTGAAGCATGGTAGATATCAGTAACCTGCAAAAATCTTATCTCCATAACAGAGTGCATAGGTGAATATGCAGTATTTGTGTTATTAATTTTCAGCTATGTAAGTTCTCTGAAGATGTTATCTCACATCAGCACTAGAACAAATATCAGCAATGACCAAAGCCTGGCTGCTCCTTTTTGTAGCTCTCAATCCAAGGTTTCAGTTGTCATAAGCAAGACCCAGCTAGGTGACTTTGACTCAGCATTTCAGAAGAAGAAAATGTTGTTGAGCTGCAAGTGAATTCCAAAGCTAAAAACATGTGACAGAAGGAAATAGAAAAAAACCAAAAAAAAACAAAAAAAACCCCAAAAAACAGAAGTGCTTATTGAGCTAGTCTTAGTAAGCAGAAACTCAGGAAAAAGCAGAGTGAATAAAAGGTGTAAAATCATTTAAAAAAAAAGCAGAGTTGGAGGGTTAGCTAAGGTTTTGAAGATCAGCAATGGGTAATGAAAGCCAACACTTTCCTGCTGACTCCTCAGCTATCAGTCACCAACAAACATTCCTCAAGTGCCTTTGCTGAGGTGTTGAAGAAATTGATGCTTAGTCTTATATCATTTTAGTCTTACCTTTCTACTGTGTAAATAACTGCTATGTATTCATAAATAGTGCATGGACTTGCTTTCAGAAGGTCTGCATGTAGTAGAAGACACCTAAATCAAATTCTTCAGGTACTATGCCTATGTTTTGAAGGTAGGCAACAACATATGTCTAATCCATCTATATATTATGTTGCTTAGAGATATATTTAGATCCTGGTCTTTACAGGTTATTTTTAATTAGTAATTCAACTATGTGGATTATTTTACAGTGGCAGAGATGAGGTGATGAAACCCAGTGATCCAGATGTCATTTAGCTACATCTATTCCAACAAATTGGTTTCCTACCTGTTTTCTCTAGGGCCCTTGAATACTACCAGGTTCTGTGAAGATATGAAAAAAAAAAAAAGAAAAAATCTCTTTTGTTAGAGAGGAAAAAATTCTTTGAACATAGCCTTCTGTGTCACATCATGGCAAACTTTGTTAGCTTTATTGCTAAGTTCCAAAGGATTGCTATTGTCACCTCTACTGCTGATGAGTGACGAGTGTAGAACGTGTGTCTGTGTGTGTGTGTTTGAGTCCATGTACGTGTGCATTTGTATGTGTGTGTGCATGTGTAAAGGTAAAGGTAGCTGTGATAGAAATCCTGTGATAGAAATCCTGCTTCAGTCATTTATCATGCAAAGGATATGTTCTTATGCACACTGAAGCATATTACAATTTCCAGTGGGAAAAGGTAGTCTTTCAAATAAACACTAAAAGCCAAATGCTAGGATCATCACTCGTCCTCTCTGTAATTGTAATGTAATTGACATTCTATGTTATATTTTCATTTCAAAGAAACAAGCAGACCTATTCAGCAGCTGTGCAATCACTCTCCAATTACCACTCCCATTTAGTTTCACATAGATACTCCTGGTGGCCCGTGTTTTATACTTCACTTCTGTATTAGAACAAAACAGACTCATTTTAAAGGTCAGGAATTATGCAAGTGAATGGCATTTTTATGGGCTGAAAAAATTTTTACATTCGTTCCTGAAATTATGATAGTCAATACAGTGCAAACTGCCACATCAAAAAAGGAACCTAATAATACAGCTACTCTGTGATTTGTTTTGGCTCTAGATCTAGGCCACTGCTTACATCAGTTTAACACATGCAATATCTCTTAGCTGTTTTCTTAATGTGGTTGTGGTCATCACATTTGTGAAAATAAACTATTCAATAGCATTATTTTTTCATCCAATATAGTAGGCCAAACTCTTCCACTTTTATTGTGTCTACTTCTTCAGATAACACACAGCTTTGCCCCTGGAAATGAAGAAATTGTTTGTTTGCTATCCAGGCATTTTTCCTCCTAAAAATGTGTGATCTGGAGGGGAAGCAAATGATATCATCATAGGAGTAGGAAGTCAACTTCTTAAGTTGATTATAATTGTGGAAATTTTAGGTCTGTATTTAGAATACAGTCTGAAGAGGCAGATCTTCATTTATTTGGAGAACAAATAATACAGCCTTGATGACTTAGAGAACTTTACAGAAATTATGATCCCTGCAGACTGCAAGAGACTGTGAGGACACCCACCAAGCACACATGCCACCCAGCTCTCAAGCACATAAGGTTCTACTAACCCTAGGGCAGCGGCTTTGTGGTCTTGAAGAATCAAAACCAATAAAGAATACAGAATACAGAATTATTGAGAGACAAAAGTTAGACAAAGAGGATATGAAGTACTTAAAGGCCACTGCACTCCTGATTTTCTCTGAAGCTATCCAAAATATTTATAACTGTCTCTGAGTTAAGATATAGGGAGAAAAAAAATCATCCTTTCTTTAACATTACAAATGAAACAAAAATAAGGAGTCCACTTTTTTTTTCATTCAAGAAGTACTGTAGAAACATTCTAATAAAATGCTCATTCTCTATGTCCTTCATGTTGAACTCTTGCAACAGAATTTCTCTAGCCAGTCTTCTATGTAATATAACAGTGAATTTGTTTATTAACTTTTACAGAATGGGTTTCATATTTATTTATTTATTGGTGCAATGACATTTATTTTGTCTCCTTTGTTTGTGAAGACACTTTGATAGAAGAGCCACATTTTAATTTATCCTGCTGTTCTAACAGAAGACCCTCTCTGGGAACTGCTAGATAATGTTTCAAAACCCAGCATAAATGAAGGTGAAAATATGTGGATCAGAAAGACAGAGTAAATGTTGCTTGAAATGAAATATTGAGCTAGTGTTAGTGAAACTCCTCACTGGTCTGGTGGGGTAAGAAGGAGGCAAGGCCTTGACTCTGTGTAAGCACTGCTCAGCAATAACAAAAACATCCCTGAATTATCAATGCTGTTTCCAGCACAAATTCAAAACACAGCCCCATACCAGTGACTATGAAGAAAAAAGAACTATGGGGAACTACCATGAAGAAAAAAAGACTCTACCCCTGCCAAAACCAGCACAAACAGATTCACTATTTTTTTTTATTTTATTATAGCTAAAACAGTTTAAATTACATGAATAGTGCATTTCCCAAAAATTTACTGGATACATATACTGGGAATTTACTTACAAAACAACTATAGCTTGGTCTGCATAAAGTCAAGTCTCTGCCTAGGCTATTTTATCTACATTTGTCCTTTGAGTATGTTTCTGAACAGACCTACATGCTGGAGAAATAACGATGAAAAGTCTGCTGTCAAATGCAATCATGCCAAGGAAAATTGAAAAAACTACTTACTTATTTTAATCCTGTAATGGCATTAATTTTATTAATATTAGACTGGATATAATTATTCCTGGAGAGTCACAGAATTACTTCCTTCCTCGAACCAGAAAATCATGTTCCTAGATGAGTCAACTATGGGTTTGAAGCTTTGCTGCAGAGTTAACTCACATTGTGTAAACTGGGTTAAAATGTTTTTATCACCCCCTCTTCCTCAAAAGAAAAAAAAGAAAAAGAAAAAAGAAAAAGAGAGAGAGAAAAGAAAAAAAAAAGAAAAGAAAGAAAAGTAATAATGACAACCTGAAGCTATCTATCAGAAGGTTAGGGAATAATGAAATGCATGTAAACTACCCATTTTCAGTGCTGAATTGAACCTAGCCATTGAATTTGTCCGAAGGAAACAAATTTATAACACTTCTTTGTTTGTTTAGTCTCTGAATTTGGTTCCTGTCACTGAGCAGGACAAGGTGATCACTAAGATACTGTCACTCACAGTCAGAAAAGGCCAGCTATTTATTACTGTGATTAAATCCTCCTTGTAGCAAACAAGGGTGAGATTAGAATAGCTAATCCACACACCTTCCTGAAAGGATTCTAGGAAGGATTGAATTAGCATCCCAATTTCCCAATCTGAGTACCAAGGCCGCAAAACCAAATTGCCTGAATTACTCAGTGGTTCCTCACATTCATGTCATCATTATCTATCAATTATCTACTCTCAGAGATCAGATCAAAGCAAAGGAAGATTATTTTTTTAAATTTTGATAGCTATAACAACAAGCTAACCCAAAAGTAAGGAACAAGAAAATGTCAGTTGGTAAAGGGAATAAAAATATCTACCCTTTGGACAAAAGTGCTTCGTCATAGTGAATGACATCCTTTGCCTGGTGTAACGTCATATAAATACTGATGAGTGAGTCGAGTCATCTTTTAACTTAAGTGTTGTGAAGGGTTTCCATTGATTAGTATCAAAAATGCATTTATGTCGTACAAGTTTCTTTTTTTTTGTCTTCTGTGTAATTAGTTCCTTACAATATTTATGCTGACTGGTGAAAATGGGCTATATCATTTTCATGTACAGAAATACAATTTAAGAATCAAGATACAATATTTTCTTCTATATTATTCTTGTACTTGCTGACAGATTTTTCCCTTACAGCATCACTTTCTTTTTTAAGCTTGAAATATCTGATATATTTGAATTAAAAGTTTTATTTTAATCTCATTCAACTCTGAGTAACAAATTATCCTAGTGATGAATTTAAGCAGTATGATCTCGGAAATTTAGTTGCACTGGTACATGCAATGCAAAAGTGTATGCAATATACTTTTTCTTCTGATAATCAGTTTTCCATCTTCTGCCTGAAAAGGATCTGCAATGATATGTGATCTTTTCAATCCAATGACATCTAAAGCTAAGTACAATCATGGACACCTTAAGTTTTTTCAAAAATGTATTTCAGAATCAAAAGAATTAATATGAAAGTGCATCAAATTAGAACATGATGCATCTGAAATATTAGGTCTTTTAAAGAATGGAGCCAATTTGCTCATCTTGAGTAAAATCACTGTCACCATGTGGGTTTCTTCACTAAATCATTCAACTTCTTTTGTCATGCATACCTTGGCTTATATAAAGATATTTAATTCTCACAAAGTTCTACATTAGTAAGTCTCCCATTGTTTTACATAATGATGTTTCTAAGAAAAGCAAACTGCTCATTGGGAAAAGTTGTCTCTCCTTTTATCAGGTCATTAGGAGTAAAATCTTGATCACCTGGATACCACTTCTTGCTGTCTCAAAGAGTATATGTACCACTGCAACCAAAGAAATTATATTGTATAATTAAAATAAATAAAACTGACTTTTATTAAGAAATCTTAGAGGTGGATTGAACTATTTAAAAAAAAAATAGACATAAGAAAAATTTTTCTTTTCCTGATGTTTTTTAATCCATCTAAATCATCAGCTGGTTCGGTTGATGGAAGAAACTTTCTTATCCAGTAGAAATGGGTGAGTGGGTGAGAATTTGGTTTATAATACAATTTGCTTTAGCTTATATGGTCAGATAGGGCAGCAAAATTCTGATTTCACAATAAGACAGTAGAAGAAATTCAAATTCCCATGGGTCATTGCAGGGGTAGGTGACAAACATTTAAAATCAGAAAGGAGCCATAACCCAAACCTTTTAAGAGCTATACTAGTTCCATTGGGAAGCTCTGCCATCTTGTGCTCAATTAGAAAATAAATCTGACTTCCCCAGAAGATGGGAAGTGTAAGGGCCTTTTCTCAAGTAAGTATAGGTGTAAATTCATTGACCTGTGATTACAGTGTAATGGTAAACTCTTAGATCAACTTTTCTTTATGAGTATGGATAGTACATTTAATGTCACACATGAGTTTCTGCAAGTTTATCAAATCTCAAATTGCCTACAAGATTTTGCCTGGACAAGTTTTAATGTCTTTGTGATAGGTAATGTTACTAGCCACTCAAGCTTGTCTTCATATTTACAGGATTATAGCACTATTTAGAGACTTCGCTTCTGTAGATTCCCTCTAACAAGCCTGGAGAAGTGCTTCTTTACTTGCTAAAATGCAGGAAATAAATTGAATCAGATTATCACTGGTTTGTGCTAAAAAAATTGAATCATGTCAGCCATTAATGGATTAGCTGAACATTCTATTAGGGTACAGACAGATATTGTGAGTGACCTCTTCTGGAGCCTGCAGCAAGAAAGCTTTAAAGTCCTGCTTCTGAAGAATCCCTCTGAAGTCCTTCTACAGAGGGAAATTATGCCAAAGCAGAGGAGGTTTATGTTGAAAAAAACAAGGGACAATAATGACTAGTATAAAATTAGGGGGGAAAAAAAAGGAGATATGACAGGTTGAAACAGCCTCTGGAGCAAAGACAGGAACAACATTTTTGGACCAGTATGAGGTTATTCATACAAAGGTTTGAGGAAAACCATAATAGGCCACAGAAGAATGTTTTTCACAGTATAAAGAAATTCAACTGGAAAGATTTTCTTCAGAAGACTTCTTCAGAAGACTTCCATGAGTTTCTCCTGAGGACCAGCACTGAGAGACTGGTGACTGGCTTGGTGACTTGAAGGGTGGGGGAGTTGCTTGCTATGACTGTGTTTGTGAGACCTCCTTTTGTTGCTTAAGGATTGCTTCTATTTGGAGAGTTTTTATAAGGGTATTTTATGCAGGTAGAAAAAAATCCAGTTGTGAGATGTGTATGTAAGATGTCAATGATTTTGTGTGGGTTGCTTTTCAGTGGTATATGAGATGTGTTTGCAAATCATGAGTTTGCTGCTCTGAGAATTTGCTTCCATTTAGCTTATTTGTTTTAGAAAATCTTGCTTTATATGAGAAGTTTGAGAATCTGGAAAGTTGTTTGAAGAATTGAAGAGGACATGCTAGGACTATTTCATCTGAGGAATATGTATTTTGAGTATAAATCATAATTGCTTTATCATTTTTATATGTAGCCCTGTGTTTATTGGTATGTCACAGTGTGGGCTGACACAGACAGTTTTTTGAGATTATACACAAATTATGTGTCGAAATATTAATCTGGGAGATTGTCATTGCTTGGGAAATGTACATTGCTTGTGAAACTAAGGAGGATTGTCCTCAGGGCAGTTTCATATCTGCTCCAGAGGCTTAGATAAATGAATCATTAGGGTTGGTTTTTTAGTGTGTTGGGGATAATTGTTGTTTTTGTGGCAGGGCCTGCATGGTTTATAAATTTCTAGGTTGTCACTCTGTTGATTGCAGAGTCCAGGAAGAAGATATTGCACAAGTAAGCACAACTAAAGCAACAGCTCAACTGAGAGATCATAGCTACTGATTTTTTAGAGGGAACCAACCAAGTTTTCAGACCTTCATTATCCAGACTATGTGTCTTAGCTGTACTCAGCCAATCAAACTTACTAACTTGAAAATCACTGACAGTCTCAAATGAATCACCTTCTCTACATGTTGATTAGCTATTCCCTGTGAGGAGATGACACTCCTTTCCTATGCTCGTGTGGATGCTTCTGCCCAGGAGACTTTCCAGGAAGAGTGGCCTTCACCCAGAATACTGGGCATGGCATATGTGGAAGTGTGGGATGCTGCACTATGTGCACAGGGAGTCCTGCCCTCTTTGAACCATAGTCTTGCAGATTGGAACAGTAGTGGTTCTAGTTTAATGCTGATCAAGAAATAAAATAATTCTGTGGCTGATTTTATTTTCAGAGGCACATGGGTAGCAATCAGCATGAGTCTTCTAAGGCTCAAGAGAGACTACATGAAAAAAGCAAACTGGATAGTTAATTTTCTGAGGTTAAGCACATGCTTCTGTTGAACTATGCTGAATGCAAACCTGAAACTCAGTGTTGTTTAGGTCTTACATCTATTAGATAAACAAACACTATGCAGGTTTTTCTGCTGATGCAGACTAAAGCAAAAATGCTACAGGAAAATAATCACGAATGGAAAAAAATGCATTAAAATTTAACTGTAATGGAATTTAACTCAGGCAACAAATGCAAACCATCAGTGAAATTAGTTTTGGTGCATGAACATCTGTCTATGTCTGCAAAGTCTTAATAGAATAACAACTTTTTGCAGTTTTTTTACAAACTGGTACATTAGCTGATACAACCTAGCCCTCCAGAGTTTTACGGCAGTGCATCACAATTTTTTTCTGTACTCATTTTGAAGCCTGAATTGAAGAAGTGTGACTCATCAGTTTAATAAATAAAGATGGCTAATGTGATATTTGTCATATCACTCTCATGCATTTTTGGCCATAGAAACTAGAGTGCTTTAACCTCTGTGAGCCATTTTGACTGAAAATGTAGATTAGGTTGTTTGTAGTCTCAAGTGTTTCTGCCTTGATCATCTGCTCACATTGTTGCTTCCTAGAATGTCTGCATGCAGGTATTAGAGTTCCCTTTTACATTTAAATTTTCCTGAATATAATGATTCTGTATCACCTCTGTCAGTGTTCTCTTTGAGAGGCTAAGTCTGAATTCATTGGGAATTACTGGCATTTTGCAGCCCCTCTTTTAATAAATGGTATTCTACTTTATACTTTCAAGATGTTAAATAATTTTGACATCAATCAATATGTTTTCATTGTTTAAATCCTATCTAATGCATTACACAAAAATCCTGTTTTCCAGCTCCAAGCAGACTATCATCATGAAACCAATCTTTCCATTCCTTTGAAAAGGTTTCATATCTGGATTACTATCCCACCTGAACTAAATGATTCATCTTATTTCTGAAATCTATTTGTGTTTTCATGCCAGGAAGCAAGATCTAGTTATAATTTCCAATTAAAGAAAATTTTTAATTAGTTCTTGACATTCATTTTGTACCTGCATGCAGGCCAATATTTTGTAGAAGTGAAACAACAAAATAAAATAGATATAATGGTGTTATCTGCATAATGACTGAAAAAGAGTTTAAGGTGTCATTTGTATATCATTGAAAAACTGTACATGGAAATAAAGAATGGTCTGATATTGGACCATTGAACCTGGAAAAGTGTTATTAGATTGTGAATCTGACAGTAAAACATTATACCAGAATACAAAGTACTCACCTGTTTTCTTTACAGTGACTGAAGGGAGCAGCAATGTTTGCTGATTTTCAAGCAAGTGTGAGATCAAGCATACTGCTTTAGGGAAGCACAGATCTGGTATAGGTTATTCACGACAATAAATGTGCAGGGAAATATACTAACATACAATCAGAATCTAAAGGCCAGTTTTCAAATTCGTTATCTGCCCAGAAGCTCCCAGACTAATTAAACAGTTAAGTAGATAAGGTGCTAAACTCTATTGAAAACTCAGTTACTGTTAATTTTTAATGAGAGGTGAGCTTCTGAAAATCTGGACCACGTAATGAGATTCTTCTGCTCCTGGAATCTAGGTGTAATCCAAAACCACTGAACTAAGTAATCTCTGGGTCAAGAACATTCACTTTTAATTTCTGGCTGGGTTAACACTATTCTGAAACACATGACCATATGTACTTGTTAAAAACAAAGAAACAAAGCCAGAAAAAAGGGTCAGTACACTGGTCCATTGAAAAGGTTAATAGAGTGATGTGGTTTCCAGAGAAGAAAGTGGCCACAAGCAATTTTGGGTGTTTGTTGGAAATAGTATGTTTTGGTTTTACAGTGTGGGTTCAGTAAGACAACTGCATTTCATGGAAACATGTAGAACAATAAATGTATGATTATGAGAAACATGTTCAACTCATGCCCTTGTGGTTATTTCTTCTGTTGTGTTTCATTTATCATATACAGTTCTCATGCAAAGCTGGCGACAAACAGCCACTTGTTTTTCTCGACTAATGTTTAATCCATAATGATGCAAAGAAGAAGCTACAGGTACTTGATACATTTTAATGACATCACAAATCAAGGTGACCTAGTGGCATAAAGTATCCTGCCCTAAGAAACAACACAGATCATTTCCAGCCATGGATACCGTCCCAGACATTCACTACCTAGCACTCTGTGATGTTTCCTGGTTTCTAGGTTTTTAAGGTTGGAAGAAAGGACCTTTATTCTGACATTCTGCACAGACCCCAAAATTACTGGAGCAAAGGGAATGACTTCTACAGAAAGTACCTTAAAGAGATGTGTTTGGAATGACAGTTTCTCAGACCTTTTGTGAGGTCTTAGATTTTCTGTTTTATGGTACAAGGAATTATAGATTTGGCTACAAATTTACAATATCATAACGCGTAACTCATTAGCCTTTAGGGGAAATCTCTATGGCTGCTCTCAGTTAAATTTATTCAACCTAACAACATTAATTGGGAGCCTAGTCTTGTTGCTCCCTTTTGAATGTTTACTACTGCAGTCTGTAGTTATAGTAGCATGGTTCTTAAAAGACTTAATTGGTAATTATATGTTTGTTAGGTTGTGGTGCGTCACCATGACTTCTAGAAATGTTATCTCTGTGATTTAAAGGAAGAATAACACAAGTAACTTGGATGCATACAAAACAAAATTCTTATCCCAGAAGAAAAGTTTCTTGGTAGCAAGCATGGCTGCATCATGTGAAAATCTACATTTTGCAAATAATGTGTTTTGATAAGCCTGCTTTCCAAAGCTGAAAGGAAGTATTTATACACATGAGAAAAGCAAATTCTTGGTATTAATCATCAATTATTAACTGTTTTAAAATTACAATTTTTCGACTTTACTTGTATTTTTTTTTTACTGCCCAGTCTCCTTTAAGAGGTTAAAATTTATACCCTTTGGCTGAAATTCCTTTGCCACAACCATGCCAAAATTCTGCTGATATCACACAAATATCTATTTAATGACTTGCAAAGTTCCTGCAGTGCTCAATAATTCTTCTATTAGAGATAAAACCTTGCCACTTGAGAGCAAGGTAAAGCACTTTCCAGCAAATTATGGTTTTTTTTTTGGAACATGAACAAGAATTTTTTGGAACATGGACATGGATGAGCTTTCTGCCTCCAAGATGAAAAATTTATCAGGCCCTGCGAATATTTACCACTACAAGGACCTTTGTTGGTAGAAACACAGGAGAACCCCCTGTGACGCAAGAAGTCACGGTCCGAGAAAAACCACCTTCTAATACTTGAACTGAGTCTACTAAAGAGGAATTTGAAAAACACTCTCTCATATCACAGCTGAAAGGGGGGACTTAAAGGGGAAAAAGTGGAAAGGTAACAAGGTAACTCTTGATTTACATCTTTCTTCTGCTTTTAATTAAACTTCCATATATAAATGATTTGGATTTTATCATGAGGAAAAGAAAGTTTCTCCTAAGCTGAAGCAACTTTTATCTATAAACCAAACATGTAAACCTTTCTTTCTAGTAGGTTTTTCAACTTGGTCGTTAAGGAAAATCTCAAACCTAAGTTTAAAATTATTTAAATTAAGTTTTAGATTATTATATTTCTGGTACTTCAAAGAGAAGTAACCAAACTTACCTAATTTTCAAACGTAAATGTATTTTGGAGAATTTTTATCTTGTTGTTTGCTAATATGAAACCAAATTATATAAAACATTACTTCAGTGTAATGTTGACTGTAATATATAAGAAGCCATTCTACACAGACTAAATTTAATCAGAAGTGTGTTACCAATCTACTCCTGTATCTATTAGTCTAAGTGTTTCTAGAGCAGGCAATGTGATTTCTCATAGACATTGGAGACTGCTGCTTAATTATTCATCCTGAAATTTAATTTTAAAGCTTGTAATCATTTAACTGTTTAAAATGGAATTTGTCACTGAAACAAGCCAAGAAGAATTAGAGCATTATTTAACACTCACTCATTTCAGTTTCAGTGTACTTGATAACTGGTTCATTTCATGCACAATCTCTGTAGGCCCCTGGAACACTCACCTATGATATTGATTATTTTGGTTCAGCTAGAGGATGTCAATTACCATTTATGAATGGAAATGTTTTTTCCTGAGGTGCACCATCTCTATTTTGCCTACTTTATTATTTTATATATAAAGTGTCTCCTGAAGTGAGAAAAAGATAGATCTTACTTCTTTGCTCCTAGCTCAGCCTACCAGGGTAGCTTTGCAATAACCCTGGCCTGCATGATCCCGCAAGGTCTGTGATTTGAAACACATTTCGCAGTAAATGAAGAAAAACCTTCTTTTTATGTTATCGGATACACTTCAGATATTAGTATGTGCACCAAGTTATCTCTGTATGGCAAATATTTCTGCTCCAGCATAGTTAGAGAAGTAGGAGCTAAAGCAGCATGTGCTGTCCCTGCACTTGAAATATGCCAGTACTTGGTGTCAGCATAAACCAGGGGCAAACAGCTGCTCTAAAGCATCTGTCTTGTCTCCTACTGTAGACTGTAGCTCTTTTTACAGAGATCTGCTGGGAAGCACAAGAGGACAGGATTGGCAGATATTGTGATGCTGCTAGAGAAGTGCATTCAAGCTATACTTCCAACAGGCCTTGCATCTGAGTCTGACTGCAGCAGGTGAAAGCCTATATCACTGTAGCTAGTCTGGTCATTGCCATTACTGTTGTTGCTATTGGGTTGGTGCAGTGCATCCCATGGTGAGGGACAGTGAGCCCAAAGCAGGCATTACTTTCTCCACAGTGTGTGGAGCATTAGTCCTTCAGAAGGCAATGACCCACTGGGAAGAACTCCAGGATGGGCCTTTCCACACATGCCCTGCCTGTGAGCAACCGAGGAAGCTGAACTGCCTTGGACCCATGAGCCTGGCATTGGGCACACTTAGGTATCCTACTCACCTTTTCAGCTCTCCAGCAAGTGCTTGTAAGACAATCATTCCCCCACATGCCTGTCATGTTCATGTGGCTGCATGGCCTTGCAAGCCCCTCAAAGCTTTGGCACTAGAGATTCTTTGTTGTACAGGGTTGTGAGAGGTAAGTCTGGAAAACAAGGAGCTCCTCAAAGACATGAATCAAAGACATGAATCCTGTATTCTTCCTTTGGCTTTGCTTCAGAGTCCCTATGTGAGCCTTTCTTAGATATACACTTAGCAAAAATATACTGAATAGTCACCAGGTGTTCACAGACCCTTTCTCAGAGCATCTTGGAATATCCCAGGATCCTGGAGCAGAACAACACTGCAGTCTCTGTATCTGCCATAGTTAATTTTACTTTACAAATTAAAACAAACCCAACCTTATCTGAAATTTTGTTCAAAATTATCACTGTAAAAAAGTGGGAAATGCACCATAAATTACAAAGAATCCTCATTAAAAAAGTCTGTGTGAAGCTCTCCTCTAAAATTAAAATATCAAGAAATTTATCTATACCTTGACTTTTGAATAATCATATTTCTCTTCAATCTGAGGTGCTCTTAAACAAGAAGAAATTAATTAAAAGTTAAGATTTAGATCTTAACTCCTCATTTTATCATTCCTACCAGATTTGAATTTCCTGTCAATCAAATGTTATAATTCAATTACAATTAAATACAAAAGCAAGTCTTGTTGGGCCTGTTTAGTCTAGAAAAGAGAAGACTGAGAGGGGATATCATCAATACATATGAATATCTCAAAGGCAGCTATTAAGAGGATGGTGCCAGATATTTTTCAGTGGTGCTCAGCAACAGGATGTAGAGTAATGGACATAAACTAAACCACAAGTAGTTTCACCTCAACGTGAGTAACAACTTTATATTGAGGGTGGCAGAGCACTGGAACAGGCTGCTCAGGAAGGTTGTGGAGTCTCCCTCCCTGGAGACATTCCACCTGGACACATTCCTGTGTCACCTGCTCTAGGTAACCCTTCCCTGCCAGAGGGGTTGGACTTCCTACCCCAACCATTCTGTGATTCTGTAATGTGTTAGGATCCTTTTTTTGTGAACTCACCTGTAATACATGAAAACATTGATTAATGAAATAAAGATCCCGTTCCTTTCTGTGTTTTTATTTGTTAGTATTTTTTCTCTCTTGTGGCTAATTTCTTCATTTTCCTTTTCTGAATAAAAATTGCAATAAGATGTCTTCAATCAGATATTTAAAGGACATCCTCCATATCTCTAAAACAGAGAGTTAAATGAACTCCTTAATGCAGATATTATGAGAAAATAATTGAACTCTTCAATTTTTTTTGAAACAGCTAGAAGGCCAGAGTTTGAATTAGGTATTTACAATGTGCAGTATTTTTTACACTGGCTGTAGAACTAAAATAAAATGAGAAAAAGTAAAACAAGAAATATTTTTGAGGCAAATTTCTGTACATCTGTTTTGTGAAAGAAGAGATAAATCTGTCAATTTAGATAAACAAATCTTTTGAGAACAAATTTGTTGAAGTAATCGCATCCTGTAACATAAATAGTGCTTTCAGTTTTAAGAGAAATAAACAGGGATAACAATTTTCATACTATGTTCTAAAGCTAAATTTTGCATAAACATTAAGCCATTTTGCTTTAACACAACTATGTAAGAAAAAATAAAATGCAACTTAAACTACTTACCACTTTTGTTCACCTTATTTTAGTTGGCTTATATTTATTATTTTATGCCACAGTTTCTTTAATAAACCATTAGGGTTTAAAAGAAAGCTCATCAGGAATAAATGCCAAGAAGAAAAAAACAACACTATATTATTACTTGTCCAACTGATTTGCAAACAGTGTTCTGTATCCTCTCTTTCTGTTGTTATACACTGTGTCATGAATATTCAGTATTTCCAGCGATGTAAAGTTCACTGAGTCATAGATCGATTAGACCAAATGGATTCCTGTTGGGAGAAAACAGTGTATCCCAATTTAGAAGCTTATTTGAGAGAATTTGAGATAACAACCTATCATCTTTTATTTTGAAATACAATAGTTAGTAGAGAAAGCAAAAAGAAGTGAAGTTAGGTTACAAAATTCTGATTTTTATTTTGGTTCAGGAGATATGTTCAATTGCATTTGTGTAATTACTTCCTTCTGGTTAAACACACAGACACACAGACACACACACAGACTTCTTACAGAGTTATTCTATTTGATTCAGTCACAATTTATATCACAGAGGTTAATTCAGTTGTTTTCAGACACATTTCATGCCAGAAACAGGTGGATAATTCTTATTGGAGACAGAAGTTCCTGTACTGTTTTAGAAACAGTCTGCTTTTATATTTTTGCAGTATCTATAATAGCTGAAAGAATATCAGATATAGTTTAGTTACTAAAATAACATGCAGATCAGAAGTTCTTGCACTGTTTTGGAAACCATCTGCTTTTATATATTTGGTGGTACCTAGAATTGTAGAATGGCTTTGGTTGGAAGCAACCTTAAACATCTAGTTCCAACTCCCCTGCCATGGGCAGAGAAGTCACCCACTAGATCAGGTTGCTCAGAGTCCCATCCAACCTGGCCTTGTTCACTACTAGGGATGGGACATGCACAACTTCTCTGAATAACCTGTTTCAGTGCCTCACCACCCTCACAGAAAAGAATTTTTTTCTAATATCTAATCTAAATCTACTCTCACTTTGAAACCATCCATTCTTGTCCTGTGTTATAGGTTAGAAATCCAGGAGAAGTTTTCTTCCCCCTGCCCCCGCTGTAGGAAAGACGGAGTTTGAATGGAAAGGGAGGCGATTAGCGTTACAAAGGGTATAGTCAGCCAAGCTGCATTCCTAACGAATGGCCCATCGGAGGCTGGGGGAAGAGGGGAGGAGTTTTGGGAAGGGATGGCTGGCTCTTCTCAGAGGGGAGAGATGAGACTGCGGAGTTCTCTCTCTGGGACTGAGACAGGGTCTGTGTCCGGGCATTTTTGGAGAGGGGGCCTGGAAGCAGGTCTTTCTGGTTTTTCGTCCTGGTGAGGCCTGACCTCTGGCCTCGATCGGCTCATGCACTGCCTCATGACTCCAGCCTGGGTTTGTCATTGGAGAGTTGTGTGCTCGCTGGGAGAGAGGGGAGGAGCCTTGGAACACCGTCATCTGAGAGCAACAGTGAGTCCCGTGGGGGTGGACTTCTTTTCCTTCTACCCTTCTTCCACTGGGGGAAGGGTCTCCGTTTTCTTTTCGGCTTCTCCCGCGATCCGAGACCATCCCCCAGACCCCCTCCCCATGTGGTGACAGCCAGAACCCAACAGTGCCCCCTGCCAACCAACACAGAGAACTGCAGGCTCTGCACCTCCAGCCATCCAACAGTGCCCCCTGCCGACCGTGATTAAAACTGCACTAAAGACAGAGAAGTATTCAGACCTTTTTCTTTTGTTCAAAGGGGACTTTCGGGTACAGGACTGTTGTCTAGGTTTTTTTGTGTTCTGTTGCTGTTCTTCCCAACATACATATATCTTTTAATAAAGGGTTGTTATTTCTTCAGTTTTTTCCACACTTCCTCGACTGATACCCTCCCTTATTTTGAATTTACAATTGCTGAGAGAGAGGAGTTTGGTTTGTTTCATGACTCATCCTCTTTAGCAAACATTCCAGTCTCTTCAAACTGAGACATCCTGTCACTACAGGTCTTTGTAAATAGTCTCTCTCCATCCTCCTTGTAGGTTCCCCTCAGACACTGGAAGGCAATACTAGTGACAATTAGGTCACCCCAAAGCCTTCTCTTTTCCAGACTGAAAAATCACAATTCTCTCAGCTTTTCCTCATTGGAAAGATGCTCCATCCCTTTAATTAACTTGATGGCCTTCCTCTGGACTTGCTCAACAGCTCCTTCCTTTGCTTGCGACCCCATAGCTAGATGCAGTGTTTCAGGTGGGTTCTCCAGGTGAGAGAGCAGAGTAGAGGAGCAGAATTTCTGCCCTCCAACTGCTGGACAAGCTGCTTTTAATGCGATTGGTTTTCTGGGCTGCAAGTGCACGTTGCTGGCTCATCCACCAGCACACCCAAGTCCTTCTCATCAGGGCTGCTCTTGATCTGTTCATCCCCAGCCTGGATTGATAGCAGGGGTTGCCCCAGCCTCAGGATGTTCGCATGCACCCACTTCTCAAGCTTTTCCAGGTCCCTCTGGATGGTATTCTGTTCTTCAGGTGTGTCAACCACAGAACTCAGCTTGGTGTCTTCTGCAAATTTGCTGAGGGTGCACTTCATCCCTTTATCTGTGTCATTAATGAAGATATTAAATATCACTGGTACCCATGGGGGACATCACTTGTCACTGATGTCCATCGAGACTCTGAGCCTTTGACCACAACCCACTGGATATGACTGTCCAACTAATTTCTTATCTACCTAGAAGTTCACCCATCAAATCCCTCTCTCTCTAGTTTAGAGAGAAAGATGTTGTGGGGGACCATGCCAAAGGCTTTACGTGAGTTCAAATAAATGACGCACGTAAACTGTCTCTTGTCCACTGGCAGAGTCTCTCCATCATAGAAGGCCACTGTGTTGGTCAGGCAGGACTTGCCCTTGATGAAACCATGCTGGCTGCCTTGAATTACCTCCCTGGTCTCTGTGTTCCTTAGCACAACTTCTAGGAGGATCTGTTCCATTAACTTCCCAGGTACAGAGATGAGGCTGACCTGAGGTAGTTTCCAGGATTCTTCTTTCTACCCTTTCTAAGATGGGTTCAATGTTTCCCTTTTTCCAGTCACCTGAGATATTTAGGGATTAAGATGTCACAGAGTTTTCACCTAAACAGGGGGAGTTAGGAACAGTTCCCCAAGTGTGGACACCATGCTAGGAGCATGAAATTAAATGAATACACTGTCATATCAGAATTGTTTTCTTAGGATATTATACACAAAATATTTGCCATTAATATTTTTTTAATTTACCTATTTAATAGTTGTTTGGACAACAAACGGACTAGTATTGAAGAAAGCGAAACACAGTGTAAAAACCCTACGTTCACTTAATCCTATAAACAATGTTAATTCAACAGTGATATTTATCTTTTATAATATAGAAAAAAATTACAAAGGCAGCATATTTATTAGAGTATATACCAATGCTGCATGTATCAACATATGTGCACAATTAGCCACAGAACCAAGGGAAAAGACTTTCTTAAAATTTTTGAAGGAATTATTCACTATCCTAAATAAATAATTGTAAGATATCAGTTCTCAGTTGCATTTGGATATCACAGTGACTGTAATGTTATACCCACTCCCCAAACTCACCTATACAGAGAATATCCTTAAACTTATGAAAATATTACTTTTCTAGGACAAGGAAGATATATCTCCTTGCACAAAATATTCCAGAGGTTTATCTTTGAAATAGCTGACAGTGACTGCTGTCAAATTAAATAAATGTTTAGACCACTTGGTACGGTAAATTCTTCACTGCCAAAATAGCTATCTGTCAGAATAGCTATACTTCTTCATTTGATCCTTTGTATTAAAAATAATGGGTAAATTAGGGAGATAAATATAAACTTTCTAATGATGCAGCCTAGCATACAAGACGTATAGTACACTCAGCCTCTAAGCAGATGTTGTCTATACAGTTCTTTGAGCACAGGCACACAGTGGAACTTGGATTCCGGTTTGGTTAGTGTTGTACTGCTGGGGCACAAATCTGTGCTCAGGCTCAAGAGCCTGGAGAAGCAGGAGCCCCCGTCGCTGCCCAGCCTGAGTGTAGCCTCAGATGCCCTTTATGATTTGTGATAATATCATGCAACTAACTTCAGGGAAACAAGCAAGCAAGGAGCGTCTTCTCAGAAAACTTAGTAACTTGTGCATCAAGGAAAGGCTGCTGTAACAGAAATGTATCAAACAAAATGTACAGGGTATGCACAGACCATATTGATCAATGAACAACCCTCAGGAGCACCTGTGAAGAATACACAGAAATAAACAGAACCAATGCAACCTGTAAGTGGTTTTACTAAAATCTTCACAAAGTAAATGCCAGTAGTAAGTAAATTCTAGAGCAATTATATAGAATGAATGTTCATAAGAGAATAAAATAATAAAATAGAAAGATTTAACTTTTAATTTATGTTTGTTGCCTTTTATCTGCAAATTCCACTGGAGAATATTTACATGTTGTTATGTTTTCACTAGATACAATCATAGAGTAGTTTGGATTGGAAGAAACTTTTAAAGGCCATTTAATCCAACCTCCCTGCAGTGAGCAGGGACATCTTCAACTAGATCAGGTTGCTCAGAGCCCCAAGCCACTTGACCTGGGTTGGGGCATCTACAACCTCTCAGGGCAACCTGTGCCAGTGCTTTACCATCATCACTGTAAAAAAAAAACCCTAAACTTTCCTTGTACATAATCTAAACCAACCCTTCTTCAGTTTAAAACCCTTACCCCTTGTCCTATGGCAATAAGCCTGGCTAGGAAGTCTGTCCCTATCTTTCTTAGGCTCCCTTTAAGTACTGACCACAGTAAGGTCTTTCCAGAGCCTTCTCTTCTCCAAACAGAACAATTCCAGTTCTCTCAACCTTTCCTCATGGGAGAGATGTTCCAGCCCTCTGACAATCTTCGGGGCCCTCCTCTGGACCCATTCAAACAGGTCCAAGTCTGTCCTATGTTGGGGGCCCCAGACGTTGTTGCAGTACTCCAGGTGGGGTGTCATGAGGGCAGAGTAGAGGGGCAGAGTCCCCTCCCTCAACCTGCTGCCCATGCTGCTCTTGATGCAGCCCAGAACCTGGTTGGCTTTCTGGGATGCAAGAACATGTTGCTGGGTCATGTCCAGCCTCTCATCCATCATCATCCCCAAGTTCTCCTCAAGACTGTTTTCAATCTGTTCATCCATTAGTCTGTGCAATGCCATACCAGGCATTGCCCCAACTCAGGTGCATCACCTTGCTCTTGGCTTTGTTGAACCTCATGAGGTTCCCATGGGCCCACTTCTCAAGCTTGTCCAGGTCCCTCTGGGTGGCATCCTGACCTGCAGGTGTATTCCTGTGCCAGTAACAGTTGATGCATCAGCTTATTGTCTCCAATGGTTTGTCATCTCTCACTAACTTTGAAGGACATCTCCCATCAAAGTCAACACACAATGAATCATCCCATATCAAACTCCAGTTCCAGCTATTATGAGACACAAGTCACATGTTAGCACACATTCACCAGGTTTTGTTGGCAGAATAAATTCTGGGAAAGAAGAATTGAAGATAAGAAAGAATAAGAAAATAAATAATTTTTTCTTTGAGTTATACTTCTCTTTGAATTAAGTCTCTTCTAAAAGTCTGTCAGGTACTGCAGGCCTTCAGGTTTTTATTCTCTATAATGCTGTGGGGTATTTCTGCCCACACAACTACAGCTGCTGAATTGAAGGTGGCTGCATCTCCCACCATGCCGTTGTGATGCTTAGTCTGCTGAAAAAGTCAATCCATTTGTTAGTTTCGTTTAATCTTCAGATCTGAAGTGCTGAATCTTTACGATTCAGATTTCATTTTGTAAAGACTAATTATCTAATCTTTCTTTTGAAGAGCTGAGTTGCAGGAAACTGAGACAACACTTCCTTCCAGAGCCTAGAAGAAAAGAAAATCAAATTGTACACATATTCTTTTTTCAGAAATAGGAAATACTGCTGCTAAATGTAGTAACAATTGCTAGAGACAATTCTGATAATTTCACCCAGGGAGTTTTTTTCCAAGTACTTTTTACAGTATGACCTACAAAACGTAGCTTGGTATTGGAAAAGATGGCAAGGATACAGATTTTTCAAGGGTACTTACAGCACAGTCTATATTAAACTTGCTGCTTCCCATTTGCTTTCATGCTTATAATCAAATTTGAAGTATTTTCATTGCTTCCAGTAGTTTAGTCTTTAATATAATTAGATGTAATAGTTAAGCTCTTTGATATTATATAATGCAGCAGTTTTTCTTTAAGCAATATCTTTATGCGTGCAAAACAAATTCAGATTTTATCCAAACAAGTAGAATTCCCACAAGACAATCCAAGTTATACTCAAATTAGAGATATGCTAGAGGCAAATTGATACTGTCCTTCATTAAAGTCTTTTTGTGGTTTTAGATGCTTGGCATAAGCAGTAGTTGTAATATAAAGCACATTTTCGCTAGGCTTCATGAACGAAGATTTGGGAAGGACTCTACCCACATTTGTTACAAGCGCATTGGTGGCTAAAAAGGTCACTACGAGATAGACACGTCCGGTTCCAAAAGGCACAGCAGAAAGACTCCTTGGTAGATATATTCTGCAAGGCACGGTTCTTTCTGCGTTGTCTTTTCTCCTCAAGAGTGATCCTGCGTGCTTTCTCAAAAGTATCAGCAGTGTTAAAGACAGTGTGTCTCCAGACCTCCTGATTGGAGGCCAGAGTAGATCAGTTATGTTGATCAATATGGCCAAGGTTGAGATGTTGTTTCAGGGAGACCTTGTATCTTCTCTTTGGGGCTCCTGTCATGCGGCAGCTGGTGGCAAGTTCACCGTAAAGTAAGATCTTAGGGAGGCGATGGTCCTTCATCCTGGGGACATGTCCTGCCCAGCACAGTTGTGTTCTCAGCAACATGGTCTCAATACTTGTGACTGCTGCTTGTTCTAGAACAGATGTATTGGTCACATAATCTGACCAGTGAATGTTTAGGATTGTACAGAGACAGCATTGATGGAAGCGTTCTAGGAGATGCAGGTGGTGGCAGTGAATGACCCATGATTCAGATCCGTATTTGTACTTTTCTTCAAGTGTTTATTTCGCCAAACTCTTTTATGAAGCTTTCCAAAAGCACTATATGCCTTTGCTAACCTGTTGTCTATCTCTCTGTCAATCTTACCATCCAAGGAGATGAGGCTACCTAGGTAATTAAACTGCTGGACTTATTTGAGCTCTGGTTGGCCAATGGTGATATGGGGATGATGGAAGACTTCCTGAGGTGCAGGTTGATAGAGAACTTCTGTCTTCTTTAAACTGATTTCCAGCCCAAAAAGCTCAGCAGCGTCTGCAAAGCAGGATGTTAAACACTGCAGAGCTGCTTCTGTGTGGGTGACAAGGGCGGCGTCATCAGCATAAAGCAGCTCCCGGACAAGATGGTTTAAGGTCTTGGTGTGGGTCTTCAGTCGCCTGAGATTGAATAGGCTTCCATCAGTATGGTATCGAATGTAGATACTGTCCTGATTATCGAGGTCTGCTGTGGCCCTTTGGAGCATCGTGCTGAAAAAGGCTGTGAAAAGGGTTGGAGCAAGAATGCAGCCTTGTTTCACACCATTAGTTGTTAGAAAGGGCTCAGAAAGTGCATTGCCATATCTGACTTGGCTGTGTTGATCCTCATGGAGTGAGATGATCATTTTGAGGAACTTGGGGGGACAACCTAAACGTTCGAAAATCTGCCACAGACCTTTTCTGCTCAAAGTATCAAAAGCCTTGGCGAGGTCGACAGAGGTTTCATAGAGACCTTTGTTCTGCTGCCTACACTTCTCTTGCAGTTGTCTGAGAACAAATACCATGTCTGTGGTGTTCCTGTTGGCTCTGAAACCACATTGACTTTCAGGTAGAATTCCTTCTGCTATAGCGGGTATTAGTCTGTTCAAGAGTATTCTTGCCAGGATTTTGCCAGCAATGGAGAGCAGAGTAATACCACAGTAATTTGAACAGTCTGATTTAATTCCTTTCTTCTTATACAAAGTGATGATGACTCCATCACGAAGGTCTGATGGTAGTTCACCTAGTTCCCAACAGCGCACCACAAACTCATGAAATTTAGCATGGAGTGCAAGGCCCCCATGTTTCCAGACTTCGGGTGGAATTCCATCAACCCCAGCTGCTTTGCCAATTTTCACCTGCTGAATGGCCTTGAGGGTTTCTCCTAAAGTGGGGACAGCATCCAATTCATACTTCACCGGTTGTTGTGTGATGGACTGAATTGCTGAGTCTTGGACTACACTGTTGGTACTGAAAAGAGTCTGAAAGTGTTCAGACCATCGATTCAGAATGGAGGTTTTATCTGTCAGAAGCGTTTGACCATCAGCACTGAGTAGAAGGTTTTGGACTTGGTATGTAGGCCCATATGCTGTTTTCAGGGCCTCATAAAATCCTCTGTGATCACCTGTATCTGCGCATAATTGAGTTTTTTCATCTAGATCAATCCACCACTTGTTCTGGATGTCATGGAGTTTCTGTTGGAGCTTGCTGCATGCAAGACGAAAGGCTGTTCTTCTTGCGTGACAGGATGGCAGTGCAAGGTGTGCTTCATGGGCGGTTCTCTTCTTCCTCAACAATCTTGGATCTCTTGATTGTTTTCATCAAACCAGTCCTTGTTCTTCTTGAAGGAGAACCCTAAGGATTCTTCAGAGGACTGCTGGATGCTGTTTTTCATATGGTGCCAAATTTTTTCAGGAGGGGCATCTGTAGAATCTATGGAAAGGTTTTCGAGCCTGGTTTGAAGGTTTGCCTGGAATCTGTCTCTCACTGTGGCTGATTGGAGATTGTTAACTTGGAGTCTTCTTCTTGGGATACTGCCCCTTTTAGGTTTGAATTTAAGATTGAAGTTGAGTTTATAGCACACAAGTCGATGGTTCTGTTTGGCATTCTGCAATGGGCATCACGCGGGTATGGTGGACATTGCGGACATCTCTCCGTCACACCAAGACATAATCAATGAGGTGCCAATGCTTAGATCTGGGGTGCATCCAGGTTGTCTTCAGACTATTCTTCTGCTGAAAGATAGTATTAGTGATGGTGAGCTGTTGCTCTGCACACAATTCTAGCAGAAGTTGACCATTATTGTTGCAGTTTCCAACACCATGTTTGCCTAATATTCCTTTCCAGGCTTCAAAATTCTTACCTACTCTGGCGTTGAAATCACCAAGGATAATGATCTTATCATCTGCAGGTACCTTTTGGGTAAGGTGGTCCAGGTCAGTGTAAAATTTATCTTTTTCAGCAGTATCAGCTTGGAGAGTTGGGGCATATGTACTAAAGAGGACAACGTGTTGGTTGTTGTGGAGTGGAAGACGTAGGGAGATAATGCAGTCAGAGTGACCTGTTGGCAGATTTTCGAGTTTAGGAACAATAGAGTTTTTGATCATGAAGCTGACTCCTGAGAAATGCCTTTCGGTTCTGGGCTTACCTGACCAAAAGAGGGTTCTCTAAGGTTGCCTGTTCTCTAAGGTTGCCTTCCTTGTGAAGGTGAACTTCACTGAGAGCAGCTATGTCGATGTTGAGACGAGCCAGTTCATGGGCAATTAGGGCAGAGCGACGCTCAGGACGTCCACTATCCACAGAATCGAGCATGGTTCTGACATTATAAAGCACATAACCTGAGGTGTTAGATACATATGTCTGGATTGTCTCCATATGAATTAGAGTCCACATAGTTGAACAAAAATTTTCCTGATACATGTTTTCCTACCCAATGGTTCTGAAGATTTCTATTTACCATTTTGGACAGCATTGCTATGATGGCAGCATGAAGAAATAATGGCACAAGAGGGTCAACAGAAACATCATAATAAGGAGTAATATTACTAAAACCTAAACACATAGTACAGTGCATTTACCAGTATACTCTTAGTAGCTGCTCACAATTTAGCTGAATTAACTTCAGCATTTTTTGTTCAAAGAAATTGTTCAAGTGGTATAAGAGTCAACGTCTGGCTTAAACAATTCTGGTTTTTATTTCTGGCTTTAAGGATTGGTTTTGTTGGATGAGAATCTCTCCATCAGATAACCTATATAGAAATGTCTAAAGAAGAAAGGGTAAGGGCCTCTCAGACTTCAGTTTACCACTTCTGTATGAGGAAATAAGACACAACTCCTTCAAAGTTCTTTTGCTGTTGGTGTCACGCTCAACTCTGTCTCTAGCCCTTTTGTGCAATGGTTTTGTTGTTGCACTGTTAGTGGCCAGCTGCAGCCAGAGGTTTTATTGAGCAAGGATTTCTATTGCTTGGAGATCATTGTGGCTGCTATCATTCTGATTGCTGTGATTAGTATTCTCCTTCAGGTGTTCATTGGAAAGTGGATTTCATAGGCTCTGACAAGGCTGTTTGAACCATCCATCTCAGCTATTTCATGCCTAATTGCATGAGCGGTTTTGTGTTTTGTTGGATTGCTTAATTTTAAGATTATTTTAATTTCAAGGCAACAATACTTACAAATAGCTTTTATAAGAGGGACCTACTAAGTCTTGAAGTACAAGTTTGATTTGTCTAACTGGACATTGCCCATTGACAAGCACCAAATGAGCTTTTCTTTTAAACTTAGTGATTTAGGACTTATGAATGCTGAGTGCTTGATAGGTATTTCAGCTACTTCTCCCTCAGCAACACAACAGGAGCAAAGATTTTACTCTCATTGCTCCTTCAGTAGCTCTCAAAACTGGGAGATAGGATTATTGTAGCTCCAGCTGCATTCAGTCTACTGTTTTCCTGGATCTCTGCTCTTACTGATTGAAGTGCTAAATAAAGATATGAAAATTACCTAAAAAAATGAAACTTCTACAACAAATTTTTGTCTGTTCTCCTGAGAGAGTATCCTTTCTCCAATAGCTAGAAGTAATATATTATAGGAACAGAGCATGTATGCAAGCTAATTTCCCACAGTTCCAAAGCAAGAAAAACTTCAGGTCAGTGTAAAGAAAGTGAGTCTTCACACTTTTCTTACCATCAGAGTGAAATGTCATAACATAATGATACATCATCACAGTAGGAAGTCTTGCTTATGTGTTTCTGCCATAGGAACATGGAGGGTTTTTCGCTGCCACTTACAAGAGTTTCAATATAATCCATAGGAAGTCTTACCTTATGATAAAGAGGAACAAATAACTTTTCATGTAGTTGCTTATACCTACAGTTATACAAGATATGGAAGGGTATTGGCATGATTTTTTTCTCCACAACATGAAAGTCACGATCCATGAAAGTCACAAAAATGCCTGTGGGCTTGCTTATCAAATATGGAAGAAGATAAATTTAATTATTAAAATCAAAACCTTTCTTCACTTTAAAATATTCCTTTCTTCGTAAGCAGTCATTTTTTGAGAGAAAAAAATTTTTGAAAAACAATTTTTTGCTAGTAGCTTTAGTTGGGTTTTTACTGGTAGCTTTAGTTGGATTTTTATTTAAAAGCCCAGGTTCCTGTAGAAAGAAGTTCTTACTACTTACGTTGTGAAAGCTGCAAAAGCAGAGTACTTGTTATAGAGTTTTCACATGTCCTTTGAACCAATATTGAATTTTTGCGTGACTTTCAGTCCAATCTTCTGCAGCTGCTATAAATTAGTCCTTAGCACTTAAATACATGGTATGTGCTTTGAACCAGAGTTAGTGTTTTCTCTTACTTTTTTTTTTTATTTGGTGAAAAAGCTTCTAAAATAAATTTAATGATTCCATTTTGTAGTTCCCCTCTGGTCTTCTACATCATAGCGTTTAACTAATTAGGGAATCAGGCATAGTTAGAAAGCTCAAACTAAGGAAATAAATGCGCATGCTATCCTTAAAAAGGACATCTTATTGAGGTAGAAAAAGAGACAGAAACTTCTTTACTACTGCCTGAAGATCCACTTGAACACTCCTGCTGTTTTATTCATTCTTACTCAGAGTACAACTTTGGCCTTGAACCTGTGAGAATGGAATATGTTCTGAGAACATCAGTGCTGCACCTCAGAGTGTACCTTGTGGTTCCTCTAGCATAGATGTAAACCAAATTTGTGCTCCGAAGGAACCTCTGAAGTACACCAAGTAACTAATATAGATCCCCTACAAGTAACCCACAGCAGCCATGACCTGGTTAAATGGGAAGGGAAAGGTGCCTTTGGGTAGGTATAGACCCTTTTTTTGCCTGCTTTTCTCCTTTTTCTCTCCCCTGACCTACATACAGCATGTGTCCCTCTAGTGACTTGGATAATTTCATAAATTGCATTTGCCTGTGGCAAAGATGCAGCAATTCTGAGTTATCAGATCATGCAATAGAAAGTTGTGTTTCAGATCAAGAGGATTCAGCGTTGAAATTTGTAAATAAATTGCTTGGAAATATTATTATTCAGCAAGGAAAAATAAGAAGTTACAATTAAGGACGTTGAGATCTACCATAGGTGGGAACCATTGATTTAATGTCAATCTGCATTTACTATTTCACTTTAGTCTACTTGTTTTGGTTGTACTGATTTAATAATGCATACTTTTAAAAAGGGAAAATACCATTGACTGCAAAGGACTTTTGACTCAGCCCCCATGTGAGAAGTATTCTGAAAATGTAAGTGCTATTATCTCAGCTGAAACGTGCTATGTTCCACAGGCTAATGTGACATCAGTTCATAGGAAAGTATATGCCTTCAGTCAGATCATGTTTCTTGAAAAGTTCTTGTCCTTTGAAATTGCATAGAAGACTTTCACTGCACTAAGGTCAAACCACCTGATTTCTAATATTTTATGATCCCTAAAGCTCTTTTCAGATAATAAAAGTTTTCTTTGATTGTCCTTGTGGAATCACCTCTAAACTGTAAACTAGAGGTTTACTGTTCTCTGATTTCTGTTCCCATCTTGGTTAAGAAATATTTCTTGTAATAATCCCATACTTTTTAGAGACTCAGTTCAGAAGAAAATCTGACTATTCAGGATCTGCAACAGATACAGAGAAGCTAATTCAAGTACCAGAAGACACACAAAAGAGTGAAAATTGACCTGGGCAAAATTACAGAATCACAGAATATGCCAAGTTGGAAGGGATCCCCCAGGATCATCAAGTCCAACTCCTGGACCTGCACAGGACCATCCCCAAGAGTCACACCATGTGCCTGAGAATGTTGTCCAAATGCTTCTTGAACTCTGTCAGGCTTGATGCTGTGACCACTTCCCTGGGGAGCCTGTTCCAGTGCCCAACCACCCTCTGAGGGAAGAACCTTTTTCTAACATCCAACCTAAACCTACCCTGACACAACTTCAGGCCATTCCCTTGGGTCCTGTTGCTGGTCACCACAGAGAAGAGATAGTTCCTCCTGTTCTCCTTATGAGGAAGTTGTAGACTGCAAGGACTCCTCAGTCTCTTCCAGGTTGAACAGACAATGTGACTTCAACCGCTCCTCATACAGCTTCCCCACTTCCCCTCAAGGCCTTTCACCATTTTCTTTGCCCTCCTTTGGATACCCTCTAATGGATTAATATCTTTCTTATGTTGCAGTGCCCAAAACTGCACGCAATATTCAAGGTGAGCCCGTACCAGTGAAGAGCAGAGCAGAACAATCCCCTCCTTTGACCAGCCAGTGATGCTTTGCCTGATGCCCCTCAGGACACGGTTGGCCCTCTTGGCTGTCAAGGCACTGCTGATTCATTCAACTTGTCATTGACCAGGATCCCCAGGTCCCTTTCCATGGCACTGCTTTATTACAGGTAATACTGCTGTGGTACCCAAAGTAGTTCAGGCAATGCTGGCTCTACATCCTCTCATTGCAGTCTAAATCCTGGGTCATAAGTCTGTGAGACCTGGGAAATGGAGAAAGTTCCTGCCAAGACCTATAGAAAGATCTCAGAGAAGGGACCAGGGTGTTGTAGGTAATAGTGCAGTAGACACAATTACTGTTAACACTGTAAATACTAAACTCAGACAAATAATAGCAAGACTATTATGTTTCTTGTAACATCCTAGTGTCACTGGGACCAATCAAGATCAGAGCTTTATTACAAACCATATAATTTTCACACACATAGCAAGAAAAGATTTCTGTTCTTGAGAGCTTACAATTAAAAATGGGTGTAAGAAGAAAAGGGATAAGGAAAGGCAGTACTGTCAGCCATGTGTTCAAGATGAAGATCCAGTACAGAGACAGTAACTAACACTAAAGTTCAGTTCCAGTCTCCCAAGTTGGAGTCTGATGTGGTAACACAATATTGGCCTTCTGTCTTCCAGTGCTTTTAAAAATCAAACAATAATATCAGCCACCTCTTACCTATTTTTTAACATTTTAAAGAGTATTAAACTCCAATATCTTAGGAAAATTTCATCATAAATCATTGCACTAATGGATTGTCAGATCACTAAAGATCTTTTTACAAAAAGCAGCTATGTGTCTCATTTAATGAAAACAGCAATATTCTCAACGTGAGCTCTATTTCCCAAGCTTGTATAGTATTTAATATTACAGATATTTTTTAGAATTAGATATTGCTTATCATAATGTCCTAGAAAAAGGGCAAGGTCTGATAGTTAGTGACCACTTCCATTCGAAAGTTTTCTGCTGTCATCTCTCATGATTTTATCATGATCAGTTTATTGCAGTTAAGTAACAGTCTTCCCCTTGCAGAGCTGCGTGATACAATTAACAAAGGCCCCTTTTTTAAAACAGTCTTTGTTTAAAACCAAAGGGATATGGTACTAGTCATTAGGGTTTAGAACAATGAATGGCTCATTCACGCAGGCCATAATGTCGAGGTTCAGAAATGACAGAAAAATTGCAGATAAATTGCAGATAAAAATAACTACAGCCCCCTCATTTGTGCATTTTGATATAGGCATGCCCCTTAACACAAAAAGTGCACAAACAGAATCCAGGTTTCCAGGGTCTTAATCAAAAGAGTTACCAAAACAAAATGGTTTTGCTCTCCAGTAGCTTGTAGAGTACATGAAACAAGGACACTGCAGAACAAATAACAAGCATTCTTATCTTTAGAGACCATGATAGTGGAAGCTAAAGAAAAGTTGTGAAGATGAGGATTTTCTCAATTTAAGAGATGAACCCACACTTCCACCCTTTTACTCCATGCTCTCTCATCATATTTTAGTAAGTTCTGGAAATTTATAAGTAGAGAGTAAGAGACCCTAGCCTTCATCTGGGAGCAAAATAATCTCACTTTCCCTGAGTAACTCAGTCAAACAACTGGTAGCTCTTTAGGAGCTCTCTCATTTCCTATGGAGAAGTTGTCTGGCCTTGAGGATGTCATACTAAGGGTAGGTCTCAGTGGTTGCTATCGTATGGATCAGCCCCGTTTGTCACTACAACTATTCAGACAGGACCTAGCAAGTGCTCCACAAATAACTGGATCACTGTAAATTTCTAGATGAGAAATGTGCCTGAGAAAAACGCCTAAAAATTTTAGATCCCAAGAAAGTAAGGCAGTGCTAACTGACAACCTCCCTTACTCTGCAACCTGAATTCTAATATACAGTGTTACAGATACTGCAAAGAAATTAAATTCAAATCCTTTTTAATTCTGTTCATATTAACATATTTTAGTTTAACAGTCTATCTTTTCTCATTACTATATATGCACATATATGCTTTCATATATACATGGTGGGAGTCGGAGTGGAGGGAGTGTTGTTTGTGTTTATCTGTGTTGTATGTTTTCTGGTAAAGGAAAGCCAGACATGCAAATATGCAAACATATGTAAAATGTATAATCTCCACATCGCCTGCATTTTTCTGTGTTTCATTAAAGTTTAGAAGTAAGATCTCCTGAAGCACTCTTGAAGCATATTAATTTAAAGGCTTTTACTGAAAGTCAAAATGTTACAGGCTAGTGTCTGACTCAGTTGCCATGCTTCCAGTTACAGCAACAGCAAGAGAGTATTAATTTACTCTTAACAGTGTGTAAGATCCTGGGAATATTTTTAATCTTGTACAAATACCCTGCAGTAGAAAGTTCCTGCTAACTTTATTACCAAAGGACAAAGTAATTAAAGAAAAGGTCAATGGCAAATATCTGCAAATCTTTGATGTTAAAATATGCATCACCATTTTCTGGATTGCATTTTCTGTAGTTTCATTATATAAATTTAATTTTAAAACTTAATTTTTAAAAAAATTGGACCTATGTTCTAGAGTAGATGAACATCTTCAGAACATACATTATTTAGATAAAAGAAGAGCAGTATATCCTAAGTTTTTAATTTAAGGAGTACAGTTTAAGGAATTGTCTACAACACACTGCAACTATATACTTTACCCTTGCCAAAAAAAGGAAAAAAGTTCCTTTGCACTTCAGGGGCTTTCAGTCGTCTCTTCCAGAACTACTGTAATTCTCTGACAGAGGTGAGGGATAGGAAGAGAACGAGCTGGTTTTTATTTACTATTTCACTTTGGTTAGCTACAAATCTCATCACTGCCCCGGGTCCATGCCTCAACTGTTTTCTTCAGTAATTTAAGGAATTCAATTGGGCTCATATTTTTAATGTGAGCGAATAGGAAATTGTAAGGACAGTGATTTGGCCAAGCCTAAGCAGTGCACCTACAGCAGCAGCTAGAACTAGAGCTCAAAAACACCCCAGTGGATCAAACTGCACCATCCTTTAAAGCAGAAAAAAAACCCCAACCAAAACAGCTTTATAATTGAACAAGGATTCTTGTGCATATCAGTTTGTTTTTATTAGTTTAAACTTGCATTTTATATTGCTAGACTTCCAGGCACCATGCCATGCAGGAAAATAACTGCGAATATCTCAGCTGAATTTGTTGGTAGACTGTCTCTTGGAAAATTGCTCTTTCCTCCTGAGGAAAAAAAAAAAAAAGAATAAAAAAATCAAATTATTAATAGTATGATATGTGACTGATATGAGATGAAGGAATTTTCATACAGATGTAGCTGCTCAAATTGCATTTGCTCTGCCTCTGACACTTGAGCAACAAACATGAATTATGTTATAGGTAAAGCTTCTGAATCTTCTTATATTTTTTTGGGTTAACCATGAGATAGATTTTCCAGTATCTTACGAATACAATTCTGGTTAAAATTAAGGAATAGTTTCCTATACAATTAGTATCCCATTGAAAAGAACAAAACAAGACTTAAAAACAAGAAATATGGACGTGCTGGGGAGTAGGGACACGCTCATGTTCCTGAAAGATAAGAGAATCCCTAAAGCTACTGTTGGTTTTGTGTGAGAAAGGAAGAAAAATAACATTGGTGACTTTCAGAAATAAAAAATTAAAAAGTAAATTCTAGTTTTTGGATTGAAACATTTGGCAAAGATGAAAACAAACAGAAAAACATAACATATAAAAATGAAAGTGGGGACAGCAGCCTGACTTCTAGATGCATTTATGAGAAGAAAGTGTTAGAAACATGGTATTTTTTATTAACAGTGTGCTGTCTCAGTTTGGATCTCAAGTCTGTGGAATTTCATGCCTTAAAATAAAAGACTTCACTGCACAGAAGAAGGTCGTTGTTCTTTATTGTTCTTTTTGAAACACAGAATACCTAATAACACATGGTAGCAAGGAGAAGTCTGATATTTTCAAACAATAAGAGGAACATAGGTTAGCAGAGTCATTGGATTGAGTCCCCTGCTACTTCAAACAACTGCCTCATAGATAACTTCCCATGAACTTACCTAGCTCAAATTTTAAGTGGGTGACATTGTGATATCCCAACAGCTATTTATATGGAAATTCTTGTTCAAAAATACAAGTGGTTAATGAGCCTTTCTTAATTTTTCAGTGTAAGTTAATTTATTCATCCTATGCCAACACTGTGGCTTAGTTAAGGAGTTAAGACAGCCTAGGAGATTTGAACTTGTTAAACTTATCAAGATTCTCTAGCATACACTTCTTATCCTACCCTGTGTTTCATTTGGATTGGTGGCATCACTCTACATATATTAGGAACTGGCTTTGTTTCTCTATATTTTGGTCAAATTGGCAGTTTTCTTTCTTTAAAAAGTAGACTGATTTTCCTTTTTTTTTTTGACTGCAATCGTAATCGTGAAAATGATCAAAACACTGATTGCTCTGACAGAACTCAATCCAATGATGAAATAATCAGTTTTCAGAGCATGACAGGATTCTTGATGTATCTACAAAAATTGCAAATTAGTTTATATCATGTGGAAATTTTTTGTCCAAGAATTGGAAAAACTACAGATTTTTTTATAGTCCTGGGAAAGGCTGTTTAAACCAAACACTATCCCCAGGTACAACAATTCTCTTATTTTTACATTCTACTTTATATTGTTCGTATAAATAATAGAATTCTTATGAGTAATAGAATGTTCGGTTTTTTGTTTTTTTCCTATGGAAAAGAAGTGCATGCTGAAATACTTTTTTTAAATATTAAGATTTCAAAGAATTTGCTAGGGACAAACCATTGCTTTCTTTGGAAGGTTTCATTAAGCTAAGATTTTTTAGCTATGACCTTTATTTATACCTTAACTGATCTTTTAAATGTCTTGAGGGTAGTGTCATGATGATAAAGGCTTAGACCAAGTGTGGGTTTTGTTCATAAAATCTTAAGGAAGAATTTATATGTTTGGAATAGCTGTAATATTCCATCCTAACTGACAGTTCCTAAATTCTGAAGTTTTCATGCTCATCTCATTGCTGAGATCCTACTGATGATAAAGACTTCAGTAACTGACTTCATGGTCAGACAAAATGACAGCATTTCCCAGCCAGAACACGACACAGAGGAATTCTGCTTTATGAGAATTATTTTTTCAATGAGAAATATTGGAAGCTGCATAAATGCAGACTGAGTTGATGGTGGATGGACACCTTTCTTTACAAGGTTTTCACCATGGTTAGAAATACTGATTCATGAGTTCCTCTGCTTACCCACAACACTTGAGTCATGCTTAGGATCATTATCCTCTGCCAGTATTCTTCACCTTAAACATGATCTGGTCTTTACTCTAGAATAATTTTCCCCATAATGAGGTAACCACAGGCAGTGAGAGACCTGACACCTGCTGGTTTATGAGTCCTTTCCTTTACAATATAGCCACATAGGAATGCTGAACTGGACTTCATTGCACTCTGCTGGACTTATAGGTTTGGAGACAAGTATTCCATGGACGTAAATTAAAATCACAAGCATAAATTATACTTAGATGCACTCTCAGATAAAACAACAATGTCTCCTGCTTACTAACTGTTCAATAAGATTCAGGAAAACAGCAATGGATTTTTTCCCTCTGTTATTCGGAAGCAATCCATTGGTGCAAATAAGATGGTTTCGTAAGGGTGGTTTTATAGCCAAATTTTGTCATAAATATAAAATTAAATAGATTCAGAATATTAGTTCAGTTAGAAGAAGTTTTAGTCCCTTTTTGAACTATAAAATCATAGAATGGTTTGGGTCAGAAGGAATGTTAAAGACCATCTAGTTCCAACCTCTCTGCCATGGGAAGGGATACCTTCCATTAGACCATATAAGTTTCTCTGTTAGCTTTTTCAGGATCATAAACTACAAAAAAATTTCTGCTGTGTATCATTACAGTTGTTCTAATTGCTTTACCCTTTCTTATAAAAAAACATATTGTTGCATGGTTTTGGTCTGTGGTTAGAACAGAATGTTTGTATTACCTTTTATACTAACCAGTTAGTTATTTTAAGGACACATAGTTAAGTTTACCGAAGCATAGTTTTGCCATCAAAAATAACTGATTAGTTTTGAATTAATTCCAATGGTGTTATTTACTGCAGCATTGGTAAAGCACAGACAAAAAGTACTATAGGTGAAAAACCTCTTAATTAACATGTTATTGTTATTGCCTTCAGAATAGTTAGGACAGCCACAAACATCTTAACTGTTACTCTACATGTGATCATACAGATTGGGTTTTGGTTTATATAAGCTCAGGCAGCAAAATCAGAAAGAGATGACTAAAACCACATACAGATTTGACCAAATCTATTTGCAAAGAAATATATTGAGAAGAAAGAGTGATAAGATAACCTGGACATCATATATCCTCAGTGAGCCCCAAGGAGCTGTGCTTCCCGTAAATCTAAAGTAAAAATAAATCAGACATTTACTATCTTGGCCAACAGATATCTCATTGAAACTTGTGAAGAGAATAGCACTATTTCTTTTTTCATAGCAGAAATACATATGTGATGTTTAATGCAGGGTTACTCTAAACTGGGAAATGTCTGTTCAATGAGTATAAAGAACAACTTTCTGCCAGCAGGATTCTTAAGCCTATGGTTTTCTATCTGTCTAAGGCTGTTCACTATTAAAGAAACGGGACTAAATATTTAATGGGGGACATCTTACCAGGAATAACTGAACTGAGGCAAACACCCTTTTTAAGTATATCATTGGCTGAGTATTCTGTAATTTTTAAGTTAGGATTCATGGCAACTAATTTTATACGTCAAAAAATCAACTAGTCTACATTAGATAAAACGGATCAACAGAGAGAATCAAATCCAAGGGCATTTAATTTAATTTTAAAATAGATGGAATGAGTGACTAGCTCATCACAGAGTTTCTGTAGTATGTCTCACCTTTGATTGTGGGGAGATCCTGAATGTCCAGCTTGGACAGGAAGCTTAACTGCTGAATGGTTAAAGTCAGCTGGCTGAGCATCATGTTTTAGCCTTTAATAACATTTTTTTCATTAAAATTTCTGACTAGTGAATGAAAGCCTTTATGTCATGTACCAATAATGACCCATTGTTCAATGTCTTCATTAACAACACATCTGCTTTTATTGAACATGCTGAAAGATAAAATCTTATCACAGTAGGAGTCCAAAGTCAATGAAAGCATGAAATGCACATGGTCAGAAACATAAAATTTACACGTATGATTGTCTCCATAGCAAATAGTAGGAGAAAGAAGAGAAAAATCAGATGTTCATATTTCCATCATTGCAGTATCTATGTCAGAAATGTGGCACCTGACAGATCTTGTTATGTAAGAGAACTAAACTAGAAACAAGGTTCTTGCTGATTTTTTTCTGTGAAGGAATACTTCAAGTAATGTGCAGCTTTGAAGCAGTTGGTTGCTCAAGTCACGACTCAGTGGTGTCTGAGCATCTGCAAGGAGTCACATAGATCTATCGTGGCTGACTCATTTCCAGTTTTATACAGAGATACATGCGTCACATCTTTGATTAATGGCACTGGTGGTGAGAAAGATAGCATCTGAGAGAAACTCTGAGGAGGTCACTGCAGTCATACTCATTTGTCAGGCAGAGTCTGGTGATAAACATAATTGTTATAATTGCCCTAAAATTTCCTGACTTGAAATATCTTTCTTGCGAAGAAAATTGTACAGAGTTCTCAAATGCAAAGGGAAGAATATGAGATTTCAGTCTAAGTCAAGGGTTTCTCAGTATTTGATAAAACCTACACTTTCCACAGTTCTGTAGAAGTGCCAAGCCCAATATTTCCAGATAGAGGAATGTGGTGTCAAATATCAGTTCAGCAATTGAGCTTCTTCCTTCCAGAAGTAAACTTCTTGTGGATGTTCTTATGCAAGCAGCAAGATTGTGTTTAACAAACAAGGCATTCTGCATGGCATTTTCTATTTTGGAAAAATATCTGTATAATGTCAAGTAGATTCTCCAGTATTTTTCTCAACTCAGTTTCCATTATCTAGTACCACCAGGGTTTTTCTTCTGCATATCTGTACAATACTGAATACCAGTTTGACATACTCCATTCAGCAGCTGTTAGTTAGGAGACACAAAAAAATCTTCTCAATCTTCCCCTTACTCTGGAGTGAGAGAGATTTTGGCAGTAGGACCACATGTGGGTTTTCAGTCATTACAAAGGTGAGTCCATGGCCAAACGCCAGAAGATTCCTGCTGTTTGAAATATGACAGAGCCCCTTCCAGCAATACTCCTGTGCCTGTCAGTGGCAGGTGCAAATCAGTGACAGATGGAAGGCATTGAATGGCTTCCTCTATCTCTTCCTTAATCGAGTTTGTGGATTTACACACCGAACAACATTGCTTCGATTTTTTTTCCTTAATTCAGTTATTTAAAAATATATTCAATTATCTCATGATAGGATATACTTCTCAAAACAAGCATTAAAGTAGAAATAAGGGTTAGTAAATTATATTATTCTCTTTTTTTTTCAGAAGTCTAGGCATAGAAATGAAATTAAAATGTGTCAGAATATCTTATAGACTTTGCTGACATCTACTAACTTTAGAACAAAATTGTGTACAGTTAAAACTGAATGCCTGAGTTCTCTGGTAATTGCACTAATTTTAATAGCAAATTATTGTTTCATTTTAATGTGATTCAGATCCTACAATTTGAAGCTTTATGTAGGCAAATTGAATAATATCTCAAAAAAAGTTGGTGGCAGTAAATATACAGAAATTGATCTTGTAAAATTTTGAATATTCAGCATTTGTCACATAATTAGAGAGCAGTCAAAGCACAAGAAAAAAACCCGCATTACTTGTAGTATTTGCTCTGGGGATGTATTTTAAACAACACTTTAACACCGAATAGACCACATCATCTGTGCTGGCTCATTGACTTAAAAGTTAGTGTTGTTTCTCACGTGCAATGGAGCAGGAAATCAGACAGTAAACACTGCAAGAATTATCAACAATCTTAGGCAGTACCTAATGCTAACTGAATAAATATGAGTTTTGTGAATATAATTTGTACTCAGGGAAAATAGGAGGAGCAGCCTGAAGGAGGAGAAACAGGATGACAACAGAACGGTACATGCTGGGTTTGCTGGGATGAACAGTCTTGTTCATTTCCAAATGAGAAATGAACAGAAGTAACTGGTTTTTTAAGAAACACTATTGCAAGGTTGTGTGTAACCCCAAAATTTTGGTAATATTTGAGAAGCTTTCAGATTGACACCTACACAACCTCCCTCCTGCAAGAAAACAAAAAAACCCAAAAAACCCAAAAACCTTTAAAAATATTACATTCTTTTGTTTCTGTCTTGATCTAAGGATAATTCTTTAGCAATTTGATCTATCACATCTAAATGCAAGTGCTTTTTCTCTTCTCCTGTGCTTAGGAAGAGTGCATGAAGGGAATGGGAAGAATAAAAACTGAGTGCTATTGCAGGTATTTTATTTTAATGACACTCAGAACACTAAATTATATTCACACAAATAATTAAATGCAAAAAGTCTGCAGTAGAGAGAAGTCTCTCCCCTGCTACTTCCTCATTTCATCTGTGCAGAGCCAAAGTCTATTTTAAGTGCAATCTGTTTCCCTATATTTTTAGAAAAAATATGTTTGGTACTTAAGATGAAAGCTATCTCATCTACATTTATAAGAAGGAAATTTTCAATGTGTTAGTATCCTTAATGAATATATATTCAAAGATGCATCCTATTGAACATCCCAGCATAAAATTAGCTTGACATAATCTGCATTAGTTTGTAGAGTAAAAACTCAGAAAAACAACAAACTTTTTGAAAAAGCAAAACAATTTCAAATTGTTTCTTTGGCGGTGTGTGATTAAACTACTCTCTATATTCTTTCCTTCCCCAAGACAAAGATATTGTTCTCACAGATCTTATGACGTGAAAAAAATCACATTCTTGAGTTAATGCCTGGGTCACCAATGCTGAAATGTAATAGGATAATGAGGTCCCTAACGCAATTAAATTTTATGAAGCTCAAATGTAGTCAGGGAACTCATATATCAAAAGGGAAAGGTCAGTGATACTGGGTTTTTTTTTTTTAGAAGGTTAAGTAGCTACTAAATTGCCTTAAAATTGGAAGAACACTATTTATTCAACATAATACTCCAGTATCCGTAGACATGTTTTATTTTTCCTTCCAGTGGAGAGGCCACTTTTATGCATCCTTTGTTGGACAGTGCAGGTGAGCAGTGCAGAGACACAATGACCAGACTTCCCTGTGTCCTGGCTGCAGTCTAGGCTCACTCTGGTGTCTGACAGAGGGTATCCAAATCATACAATATGCCATGTTGCTTCTGCACAATCCTCTTCCTGTGCCCCATGCATTTGAGTGACTGCCTGATCTAGAGGTGCTGTCTAGATCAGGCCAATTTTTGGTATTAGCAACACCTCACAACAGCAAACCATGTGTGAACACTGCAGACTACACAAGGCAGACACAAGGCAGACTGCTTCGTGGCGTTTCTTTTCAAGCTCTTCACTGTAGCACGAGAGGTAGCTACACTCTTACATGCAATACAAAAACAAATAGGGAAAACCCCTAAGGAGTAGGTAGTATAGCCCTGAATATATGGCCTATTTAGACTGATTATGTGCTGCTGCCCAAATGTATGTCCGCACATGCCATGACTTTGTATGGCAACTAGTCAGCTTTCTAAGGGAAATCACTGAAGTTTATACATCAGACTTTGTCTTGTCAGAACAAACTTGGTTCTTTTATTTTCAGTGTTGTTCATAATCTCATTGTTGTCTCATTTCTCTTTGTCTGTCTATGGCTTTTCTAATCATATTTACAACCACTATGCAAAGAGGAAGGAGATACTATTAGATCAACTCTACTACCATTGTTCTCTTTAATGTGTCTTTAATATGGTTCTTTTTTGAGAATACAGATTTTCAAGACTAGAATGTAAATATGCACTCTCAAGATTTGAGGAAAACAATCATGGGACTTAAAATCATGGTATAGACCATGTAATGAGTTTACAGGTATTGTATTTGCTTAAGGAAATAAGTTGCTACAAATAGAAGAAATACTAAAAATGACTGTATGGAAGATGACAGAGGAACAACTCTGCTATTATATATTGAAAAGATTAGTGAGATGCACAAGATTATCATCTTAATAGGGAAATAATGACATTTTATGAGCAATTAGAAAGTTTTCAAGTATCTTTAAACTATTAAACAGCAGCTGTAGTATCTGGAACAAAGACTATTTTGGAAAGAAGGCATTAAGAGAAAGGACTTTTTTCTATGACTATGACAGACTTAAGCTGAATAACAACAACTTAAGTTGAATAACAAACCCAACCTAAAGGAGCTACTTCTATTGTCAGGGATGAAACAGAAATGTGTTTAAAGCCCAAATTTTGGTGTTTCGTATGTATCTCTGGAGGACTTGGCTTTCTTTTATTCCAGATATTAAAAGAGGAGTCATACTGCTGCTAATGCATAACTGTGCCTCCAGTTTTCTAGATTTTCCCTTAAAATTAACAGTCTTTTAAATATGATAGGCTCAGTGATGCAAAAAGGAAGACACAAAAATCCTCAAAAGTATTTAAGACTTTATTAGTGTACCATGAAAAAGAAGCTGAATTTTTACTTTCTAAGTCAGGTTTAAAGAAGACTTCTACCATTAGTGGGAGTAAACTCTAACTGGCAGCTGCAAGCTGGTCAAAGGATGTCAGAATACCAAAATAAACCTTTCTTTTGCCAGTCTTCATTATGTGTGGGGTTTTTTTATGTTTGAAACACAGGTTTGCATTTATTATGTATATCAAAGGTGGTGCTATTTAATAAGAAATGACAACTTGCGAGAATAAAATAGAAAGAAGAGTTAATTCTGGTGGAGAAAATCACTGACTTCTAAGTCTTGTTGAACAATCTAAGGAAGATTGCTCCCCAACTGGAGTGGTTGTGAAAGGAAGCAAGAGAAAAGAGACTTCAAACATCAAAGATAAAAATTACACTTCTTTCAATAGATAGCCCTGTCTGCATGGTGTTGAAGCCCAGACCACTAACTACTCCATTGATTGAAATCAACTGGCTAACTCAAATTAGTCAGTCGACGTGATTTACTCAAACTGAGACACTATCCCTGAGTTTCTTTCTGGAAGGCAAAGATAAGCTGACATAATATTAAACACAGTATTTAGTTCAGTTCTTCCTGTAATGATTAAGACCTTACTAGAGAGGTTAGAAAGCAAACTGTATTGCTGAAACAAGAGATTTGCCCTATTTGCACTTATCTGTTTGAAAGAGTCAGTCTTCCATTAAGATAAAACTATAAGATTTCAAGATAAAAACTAGAATAAAATTGCCAGAAGAAGAACACCCATGATTATATTGACATCAATATATGAAAATGTCATGTATGCGTCCTCCGTGAGAAGACAGACTTGATACTGGAGTTCCAGTGCTTGCAATTAGTCATAACTATAATCTTGAGGATTATTCTAAGCACTCAACTACAAACCTGTCAACAGTTCCTCTAGAAGTTTTATATATATATATATAAAATATGGGACTATGGCTTGATCCTTCTCTTTTGGTGATGATTCAATGTGCTGCCTGCTCAGGTTACTTGAGTTTCTTGGTCTGTCACTCTTCCTCTGGTCATCACCTACTCTCCGTAGTTGATTTGATTAGCTTTTAATAAGATAATCCAATGCAAAGGACTGGAAAAATATCCCCAAGGTCACAAGTCGACTCTTCTTCTATCACTAGCAACAGCATCAGATAATTTCATCCACAAACTCTTTAAGATCCACCTTAAAAGTAAGGCTTTTTCAGTTATTGCGATGACTGAAATGTTATTTCAAACCCCTTATGCTTTGAGCTTAGAAACTTTCTTCTGATTTCCTTCTTAGCCCTAACTACAGTCTGTCTATACCCATTTGTTTCTCTTCCAACACTGTCCATTAGATTAAATTGTTTTCTTTTCCTGTCTACACTTCCCTCAGAGAAACAGTGATGATATCCCATTGCAACCTTCTATTTACCAGCCTAAGAAATCCAAGTTCTATTAGTCTGTCCTCATATGACACCCTTCCCATTCTCCTGATCAGATTTTAGGTGGCTTTATATTTAAACAAAAGGAACAGAAATTACATTGATTCCCCCAAATAAACAATTAGGTTGAAAGAGCCTAATTATAAGGTCTCCATCCTAATGAAATAATAACATAGAACCTCTTCAGCATTTTGACTTTGTATTTAGATTTATGATGTTATAGTTATTTCATAGAGTTATGAATGATCATGTTTCTGTTATATAATTTAACTTGACAACTTTAATGAAAAGGGAGATGATGGGTTTGTAGGGCTCTTTGTTCAGCAGCTTTCAGATAATTAACATAGAGATGAATAAATTTTGAGCATTGCCTTATGGATCAGTTGCATCTTAATACAGTGATATAATTAATAGCAATGAAAACAATTTTGTAAGATAGTTTCTCTCTAAATAGCTAATCAAGGTGGTATTACATCTGACTTACATGGGCTTTTCACAAAAAAGTCTTGACCAGTAAGAATATCCACTACATTTTGATTGGCATCTTAATGTCAGTTTCAAAAATTACAGTAAAAGGTAAGACTTTATTGGAAATCTGAAATTGAGGAAACATAAATTAGCCTAGAAACTGGAGAAAACCATCTAGTTAACAGAATCAGGTGCAAGAATAAACTTTCAATATATCAGGCAAAATCTTAGGCAGTTTGGCCTAGATATCAGGCAAAGCTGAAGTTTGTCACCTTACTGCTACCAAGCTATCACCTGTCTGCATACAACTCCAGAGCACTTAATGACATGACATCAGCTGGACTCCACATCTCAAAGCACATGGTCAGCTTTCATCCACCTGTCTGAGAGACCAGCTACCATCAGCCGAGGTGGGAGGCAGGGCATGCCAGAAGCCCATGTGGCGGGAAAGGCTGAGGCGTCAGCAGTGCCTGTCTCCTCTTGGCTCTCACTGTGTGACACCTTCTCGTTCAAATGCACATGTTCTGGAATGGTGTGAATCCAACATCAACGTGTAAAGTGTGGCACATTAGCCCTCTCCTGCTTCAGTTCCCTGTGGGTGGACGTATCCAAAGGCAGTCATTTCAGTTTCTGTTTGAACTATTACATCAAGTAACAAATTGTTACACTTCTGGTGCAACTTGCACACTGTCCGAGGTGAAACCTACAAGAGGAGACAGTGTGCACATAAACGGAGTGTATCCATAAAATAGACGGAGCTTGAGAGCATCACATCTCTACAGGCCTCCCAGGGAGAGGTGTGCCTTGGGCAGAGGAACAGAAGTAGCAGATGCAACCGAAGACTAGGGCTGACTCAAACTTTAATCCTGCAGTAGATTCTACCATATGGTCAGTGGAGCAGAAATTTGGAAAGGCAGTTAACAGTATGGTGTCTGGACCAGTGTCAGCAGCATAACAGTCCAATGGATGAAAAGTCATTGAGTTTTGTGTCTGACTGTTGTGGCTTAACCTCAGTCAGCAACTCAGCCCCACAGAGCTGATTGCTCACTCTTCTCCAGTGGGATGCTGAGGAGAATAGCAAGAGTAAAAGTGAGAAAAGTAGTGGGTTGAGATTAAGACAATTTAATAGGCAAAGCAAAACCTCACAGATAAGCACAACAAAGCAAGGAATTCACTCACTACTCCCCATGGGCAGGGAGGTTCAGCCGCGTCAAGGAAAGAAGGACCTTATCACACGTAATGGTGACTTAGGAAGACAAGCACCATCACTCTGAATGTCCCACCCTTCCTCCTTTCCCCAGTTTTATATACTGAGCAGGATGCCATATGGTGTGGGATATCTCTTGGGTCAATTGGGGTCAGCTGCCCTGGCCATATCCCCTTCCAACTCCTTGTGCCCCCTCAGCCTCCTTGCTGATGGGATGAGGTGAGAAGCAGAAAAGGCCTTGACTCTGTGTTAGTGCTGCTCAGCAATAACAAAAACTTCACTCTGTTATCAATACTATTTTCAAGACAAATCTAAAACAACCCCGTACCAGCTTCTCTGAAGAAACTCTATCCCAGTAAAAACCAGCAAAACATCCTATATGATCAGCCTTTCATAAATGGTGCTGGAGTAAAAAGACACAGTTGATGAGCACATGAATTGTAGCACAAGAGAAATCTACAGGCATAGTAACCAAGAAACAGAATTACTGATATATCAGTAAGAAGACTGGAGACTTTGATGCAGCAGTGTTATTGAGCTTGCAAAACTTGCCTTGTACCTAAAAGATGAGCTGAGATATATTCTCATTGGCAGGATCTTGCTGCAATCTTGCTGCAATCATCCACATACGACTCAGAAGAAGAGACAAAAAGACAGGATAAAATCTCTGCTTATGCATGGCTTAACACATGCACAAAGTGGCTTTAGCTGCTCTGAGGTTCTCCAATGCATTTTTTAGCGTGATCCCATTCACTGTGTAGACATTGTAGGAAAAGCCTCTGCAGTGCATGTCTGCCCTGCTGCAGACATATGTATGCTGTCTGCTGAACTGCGTTTTACAAACTCACAGGTGAAGTTGTGCATCCTGATTTTCTGATTCTGCTGAAAGCCTTCCAGGTTGATTTCCTAATCCCTTTCATAACACTGGTGTTACATCAGTCCTATCATTGGAATATTTTATTCGTGCACAAAGCCAGGACCCCAATATGCAAACAGGATAGCAGAGAAATACTGGAAAGAAGTAGAATACCCTTTTTTTCTATCAATGCTCTTTAAGTATCTACTCCAGACTCAAGCAGTAAAATTAATCCCAGTCTATGGATTTTCCTCATTCCCACCTCCTTCAATGCATTGCTGTCAGAGAAAAGATAAAAGGGAATATTCAAGCAAATGTGAAGTTGAGGAGATTTCATGGGCTCCGTGTTTTGTTCATATCTGGAAAACCTCTCTGTAGCCTTCCAAATTAATTCAAAATTTACTAATTACTACTTAGTTTTTTGTGATGCACATAATGAAAACGTTTAAAATGCATGCTAGCATATTTACATGTAAAATAGGCGGTGCACATGCAAAAGACCTTTGACATTTTTCAGGACCTACAAGTTGACTGTAGAAGATAAGTGGTCTTCAAATCTGGTTTTATTCTGACTTTCAAGCAACTCATTACATAGAAGGGCTCATTTTATCAGTAAGTTAAATACACATGACTCCCACTTTCCCTCAGGTCATAGGATTTGTTAGTCAGAAATAACCTCTGTTGATGGGAATAGTTTCTCAAGTACTGTTCTGTGAACGAAATTCTGATTTGAGTAATGGTTAAAAAGGTGCTATGCAGGTGGGGAGGCAAAAGATCACAAGAGACCAAAATCAATATAGTCTGAATAACTGAATAATGAATAGGAAATCCTGATTTATCTAGCAGAAATTGGGGGGGGGAGGGGGATGCGAAGCTGAATAGTCAGACATTCAGAACAGTTTTAACCAAGTTTCTGTGTGCTAGGACTGGGATAGTAGCCCAAACTTTGCTATTTTGGATGGTGAGATATGCATTTAGGTTCAGAGATAACTCTGCATAGAACTTTGTTGAAAGAGTTGGTTTTTTGAGATTGCCTGTGCTGCCTACACAGAGAAGTTGAAAATGCTGCAGGTAGTGTCTTCCACTAGTTATTTTTGTATTTTCCAGCGTAGTTGTAAACTAAAGAAGAACTGATTCTGAAGAGTCATTTAATATTGTTGCAATTACTTAGCTTCCATTTCCCTCAAACACAATAAAACCCAAACATAATTGAAATAGACAAGATTCTTCAGTAATCTTGTTCATGGATTTCACTGTTAAGTTTTAAAAAGGCTGTATTCCCAAATGGCATTTTTGGTAATTTTTTTGTGCTTTTATTGGATTGTATTGGATAATTCAGAGAGCATCTTGGGTAAAGATTTCCTAGCTTTAAAACTTTATGGTTTATTTTCTGTAGGTATCTGAAATACATTGATCTGTCAGATAATAGCCATTGTCACTTAGCAAATAGCGCAGAAAGTAGCAGATCCTAGTTTGATAAAACAATCAATTCCCTGAATCCAAATATGACAACAACAAATTCTGAGTAGTATTCTTTCAGATGTATTGAGACCTCTTACTTTTACTGGAGAATAGCTTTGATTTACTTGCTATGGGGAGCCTGGATGAAACTCAGTCTGGCAGAAAGAAGTAGCAATACTTTCACAGTATCACAACTCTTGTTCTGTACACTCTCGAAAGGAGATCAGCCAACTGAATATTTAAGACAACAGTCTTGACTCCCGAATGCTGCATGAATTCCTGCCTAGGTTTTGGTGAGGTTGAAACACAAAAGTTCTCAGTGCTTGTCGTGGTCTTTTCTTTATTATTTCTATGCTTTTTCAAGTAGTTATGAGCAAATGTATCTAAGTATAGTGTTAGTCCTGCATAGTCCAAATTCAAACCCTCTGTGGATATGACTGTGCAGAAAGCAAGGCCAAAGACAAGAAGTTCTGCTACGTTCTGGAGAATACACAGAAGAAAGAAATGAAGAATTTTTAACTGATTCACATGGGAAATTCATCAGTGAATTTTAAACTGATTCATATGGCAAAATCAGCTCTGCCCATCATATGCAGAGACACACTTAATGTACTGGTACATAAATCCATTTAGAACAATAGGTTTACAGAAACTTCCATAACTGTAAAATTTTGAGCCATCTTGTCTCTACGTCACCAGAAACCTCATGCTCAGGACTGAGAAAATGGTTTCAGAAGAATTCATCTTTGTGTCAGTGCCCACTGACCCTTCTAAGGAATATATAGTGGAGTAATGAAATAAGAACTTCTTCATTGCCTTCAATTACTATCCAATAGTAACCTAAAACGTGTGGACTAATATCTTAAAATAACTGCTTTTCACAGAGGTTGTTGTTTCCATATAAGTGTGCACTGACAGGGAAAGTAAAAATAACTGTAACAGACTGAAGAGATAATTATTACAAATTACAACAAATACAAAAACTCAACTCAAGCAAGAGCCATTGCTTACGGGTGTAAGACCAAATCAGAGTATGAGGCACTTTCCATGGCATAATCACCATTTTGATGAAGACTAGGTTTCCTCTTTTTTATCACCTACTAAATCTAGTGGGAAGCTAGTACACCATCCTTCTCAGAACCTTCTGGAAAAGTCAGAACAAATGCTGTGCAGTCATCCTTATGGCAACATTATCTACCACTGTTGTGCTTGAGGTAAATGGTCTGTGAGACAAAACACATACAACTGACAGATGAGGTCATTTCGTTCCTTTTGGACTGCAAGTTGCCTAAAATTGAAGAGGTCTTTCATGTAATGTGCATTAAAGAACGAGAAACATATCTGAGCCATTTTTTCAGATTCATGATTCAAAGATACCAGCCAAGTAAACAAACTTTCATAAGTAATTCTGACAGCCACAAGTCAGGAATGATTAGTTAAAAACAGCATAACTTTGACTACTGATATTAGGAGACAAGTGAAGGAGAACGTAAGGAAAGAGCCAGTATTTTGTTAAGATTTGAACCAGGAGCTGCTGTGTCTCTCCAGTGAAATTATCGTAATCACACTTTCTTGCAATTTTCCCAGGGATACAATGGTGTCCCACAGAACCTGGACATGTCTTTCTGTCTCTAGAAGAGTGTTATCTAATCTGACACAACAGGGTACTGACAGGAAAGTCAGGCATGCCTTCTCTTCAAAATGATGAACTTATAGATGAAAATGAGAAGATATTTCATAGAAAATTATGTATTGCTACAAATATAGACAGAGGAGGAGCTGGGCTGGAACTGCACATGCATCTTTCAGTCTCATCTACTTTTCATGCATTTCATCTAGGAATCTTCAGTGCAAAAGGAGCCTTGACACAACAAAAGCTTCACTGCATATGAAGCCTGGCCCATGTGCTTGTGAAGCACACAGTGTCCTCGTGCATGATTATATTTTCATGTAAATCAGATGACATTTTGAGAAGAGTTATTGCAGAATAAAGTGAAAATTTTCCCACTGTATGATAGCTCTGCGAAAGTACTATGAAGCCAGTACTTACCTGTACATATTCATAGACGACAGAAGAGCACCTAATACTTGAACGTCTCCAGATATTGCCTGAAGACAAACATGTTACCTAGAGGGTTAATATTCTTATAAAGGTTCTTCCTTTTGGCCTTCAGTTTATTAATCTCCCCCACCTTTTAGTAGGATAAGTGTCTTGACCTCCTAGATGCCTCCTTTGCCTTTGGTTCTTTTGAAAGTGGGAAAGGCTAGGAAGGTACTTCTTATGAACTTGGGGAAAAGGTCCTTAAGGTTCAGACTGAATTATACAGGTATTTGTGTTCTGTTTTACCAGAGATAATGATTCTCCTCATCTTATAGCTTGATCAATATTATCTAGTTGTACCACAAATTCCACCACTTTTGGACACCTGTAAATATTCAAGAACAAGTAATACAGAACAAAGCTATGTGTACTCCAAGCACAAGTGCCATGCTGAGAGCCTCTCAAGTATGAGCTCTTTATACGTTGAATAAGTTTTTGCAGTTCTGTACAAAAAGGATGCTAATGCATATTGCTCATGATGAGTCAGGTATACTGACCTCTCAACTTCTGTACGTGGGCACAGTGGACAACAGATGAAGGTGGAATTTCTTCTGTATATAGAGTTAAAATGGTGAAAAGAAGGATTCTTTACCTACCCTGTAACCTACCCTGTATTAATAAATGTTGCTAGAGCTCATTTACGTAGACAAGAGAAGGCATGCAGGTTACAAATGTTGCTTTATACATTTTTAAGGGTACAGAGAATAAATTGACTTAGGTATATAATTTAGTGATGTGTTTTCCTCAACTGCCACAATGAATATGAATGTCACTACCAAGTATACATTGACTTCCAGTTTCTGAACGACAAAGCCAAGATAAAGGGCACCCAGAGATTGATGGGAGACTAAGAAGATTTGAAAATGTCTCTTTCTGGGAAAAGAACATGGTAACAAACCAGTCATTTTTGTATTAAAAGCAGGTCTATGTTCTCCTTGATGCAAGTACTGAAGGGAACTAGGTAGTACTCCCCCATGTCTAAGCTACTTTAAATATTTACCTTGTTATTTTAAAGCACGTTAAATCAGAATCTCTAAGGGGTTTTGTTGTTGAGTTTTGGGTGGGTTTTTTGTTTGTTTGTTTTCGTTATTTTTGGGTGTTTGTTTGGTTTTTTTTAATAGAAAGTATAAGTGAAGAGATGATGCAGCTGCAAGAAAGCAAAGTACTGACAGTGCCAGGTTGTGGGGGTGGGCTGGAATGAAAGATTCAGAAATTGAACAGAAGCATGCCAGGAAAACTAGCTCTTCTTTAACATCAGCGCTACTTTCTCTTTATATTTCCAAGTTACATAAACTCTTGAAAACCAGACTCTGAAATGGAAGCCATCTAATTTTCAGAAGCTAGCAGCATCACTGCTACAGGACCAAACATAAAGACAACCCTGTGTAAGGTAAACATACGCAGGTATTCTTCCTAACAATGCCAAGGCCATGGAAGGATTAAAAAAAAGGTTTATTTCAGATGCAAGGACACTTCTTTATGATGTTGCGCATCTGGCCTTCAGGGGCAAAAGGTAAGTTCCCGCCCCCTCAGGGCCCTTTTTATCCTCTCTGTTTCTCCTTTTCCCCCATTTAGGTAGAAAATGAGTTCCTAACTCTCCATTACAAATTCTTCTGAAATTGTATCTATCCATAAACCTGCAATTATTTTATTGATGCTTTTCCATATGGAAGATTCAGATGTAGAAAATTGGCTTAGCTCCTGAAAGAAGTGAAAAATATCAAATAACTTTCACATGTACTTAGAGAGATCTCACTGTGATAAAAACATGTTTAGCAATAATGGATTTCCTCCAGGTTTATGTTGTTTCTTCCATTAATAATTTCCACTATGTAACTTGCCTCTTCTGTAACAGAACTTCATCACAGTTCAAACAGTCACCTGTAGCCAGTTTCTGATCCACTACTAGCTCAACATTCTTCCCTGCTAAATGACCATTTAGTCTCCATTTTGTATTTACTAATTTTTTTCTCTTTTTTAAATGTAGAGCTTTTCTATTGCCTTTCTCTCTCCCCGCTTCTACCCTCCCCCATTTCAGTTCATCAAGATAATTTTGAATTCTGATCCTGGCCCACATACCACCTGCCATCCATCCTGCCTTAGAGCTGTCACCAAATTTCATAAGAATACGTTCCCTTCCGTCATCCAAGTGGCTAATGGAAATATCAAATAGAACCAGCTCTGGACATATTCCTCTGGGAGCTGACTCAAGACACCTTTTTGACAGCAAATCTCTGAGAGCAGCTTTCTGACTGACTGCATGTCCCAGCTGGCTGTGCTTCTACCCAGATGATGGGTCCCTGGCTTAGGGCAGGATTGTCAAGCAGGGTGGTGTTAAATGTTTTTTTTAAGTCAAATTCTACCCCCTCCTCCTCCCCCCTTATCCTTTAGAACAGCCCTTGTCACATAAGGAAATATCTCTAACCTTGTTTTTTCTTGATTACTTTTTCCATTTTATCTTTTAGGAACCTATAAGTAGATTTTTAAATATTTTATTCTAGAACTAAGAGGTAACTCTGTTAGCTAGTAGATGAACAGTTTGTCTTGATTTTTAGTATTTACCCATTTGTCATGGACAAAACCCAATAGATTACATACATGTTCCCCCCATGTTCTTCACCCTATACAATCTGCTAAAGACTAGTCACAGTAATTAACAGTTTTGCATGCCAGTGAGATATGTTTCAGCACAGCTGACCTTTACTGTGAATCGGTACTTTTCTTTTTTACATGTAAATCAGTACATGCTGACATGATTCACTAATGAAATACAGAGAAAGCATATGATTAAAATCAAAATCAGGATCAAACATTGTCAATACTTTAAAAGCTTGAATATGACTCACCTCATAAATTGGACTTTCTCTGGAATTCAGTCTTTTATTAAGAAAAAAATCTCAGCTGCAGGATGAAATTTATACTCGGGATAAAAATGAGAATGAGAGAAAAGTCTGTTTCACCTCTGAGATTTAAAAAGCAGTTTGATTTTCAGTAGAGGATATTGCTATAATTTTTTTCCATACAGAAAATATTTTGGTGTTTTTTTTTTTACTTAGTTTGAAATTAAGACTGCTGGGCCACAGATGTAATACATGCCTGGCCCTGACAAAGTATAAAAGCTATAATAAATTGGTAGTAGTTAGAGCTATGAGAATTAAGTATGTTCCATGCTATCTGCACTTTTTCATTCAGCTCAAGATGAAATCATGCTGATTTAAAAAATCCCTATCAAAACCCATCTATCTGGAGCAGAACCAACCAGATCAGAAAAATCTGGTGTGTTTCATATGCAGAAAATTAATAAATCCCTGTGCTACCTGTTAGTTTTGCAGCTAAACAGTGACAGGGCACATAAGAAAAAACTGTCAAGCATGTCTCTTTCTTGTGGAAGAATGTACAGAGATGTAAGCACATCATCTCTGAACTTTGCATTTTGATTAAACTTGTGTTTTAATTAGTACTGTGATGGGGTACTCAGTGCAGATATGGCTGCAGGTGTTTACTGACTTTGTACTTCCCTGTGTTGTCTCACCATTCTGCTGGTAAAACATGTGAAACATTTTCTAACTCCGTGTCCATGACAACTTAGGCAGCACCCCTCAAATCATGAATAAAGATACATCACAAGGGGGATCCTATTTATGTGTTTTGAAGTTAGACTTCAAAAAAGTCAGTAAACTATTTCTGCCTTTTAAAATGTAGATGCTCAAATGTCTACATTGGTGCTTGCTGGTGAGTTGGGAAGTGTGGATTCTCTTACATTTCACCTGCTGATCATCATGTTGAGAGCCTTATAAATGTTTCAGAAAGTTACTTCATCTTCAAAGTGCTGCATTAGCAGGACCAAGTTCAGAACTGTATACCCTCTTCAGAGGCTTTGTCTTGCTGAGGGGACAAATCATGCCATTCCTCCCCTAGCTTTCTCTCTGAAAGGAAGAACACTCAGCAGGCACCATTGCTCATAAGGAGAGTAGAGCCTTCTTGACGCCTGAGCACTGAACATGAGCAAGAGCTCCTTGCATATCCTGGGCCTCTGGCCCTTGGAGACACTCTTGCTTTATCAAGAGATGAGCTGTGTGAAGAAAGAAGGAAACCAAAATTCTTAGTAGGAATGATTCCTTTGAAACATTGGGAAAAACAGCATTCACAGTAGTAAGTCTCTTTTGTGATTTAGTGAGAAGGCCACAGGCTCTGTTTTAATCCATTTCCAATAGAGTAGAGCTTATATGACACTTCACTTTCTCATTCAAGTAATGCAGTTTGCTGTCTGCTTACTGCTGAGCTTTTGTGAGAGAATGCTTCTTACTGCAGACTGATAAATCTTCCTTTAGCTTGGGGTCTTAAATAAAGCAAGAAAATTTTAGAACTGCTTTAAAACCACAGTAAAAATACTGGTTGCACCTATTTTTATCTGGCAGTCTCCTTGGAGAAGTTTTTTTTAAGGATTTAGGATTTCCAAAAACTCTATAATTGGAAAATGTTTTGCCTGTTAGCCAAAAGTGAGGTCTTGACATTACAGATTTTGAGAACAGATTCCTGGGGCACCATGCTGTTCTGGTCAAAGTCAGGAGCCAACACTAGCTCTCCAGAAAGAACAAAGGGCTCACCAATTAGATTATGCTCCTCAATGCAGTTCTTTAGTGTACATCAAAGTATAAATCCAAGTTGGAAGGGAGAACTTTAATTTACCCAGAACAAGCCAAACCCTAGTGCCTTACACCTGCTCTCCTTCAAAGCACAGCTCCCACCAAAGGAGCAAGCAGCTCTCTGAGTAGAAGTATATTACTGCAGCTCGTGAAACCTCCTCATCACAAACAGGCATTCATCCGAGAAGGAAGATAAAGTGACAATCATGTGACAATCAGTGGGAATAGACATCCAGCCTTTCTTACAGCTCTTCAGATTACCACTGTGAAATAAAAAACTTTGTTTCTTCCCTTGCTGACATAAGCATGCTTGAGGCTGTTTAGTTTAACCTATTATAGAGGAATGGAGATACTAGATCAGACCAATCCAATGTCCTTTCTCTGGCAATAAAGAGATATGAAATAATCTGTACTAAGGCATGATGCCCATATTTAGGGCATCACCCTGGTGCACAATGATTATTATTTCTTTTACATTTTATAAGCCTTTACTGAAGTCAGTAAAGTGTGATAAGTCAGGTCTAAGACCTTTTTGAACCTTTATGATCACTTTGTCATTTCACTGCCTGTGCCTATGATATACCTGGAAAGAGATGGAAATATTTGGACCATACATATGCCAGAGGGTTAAGAAGAACTTGTTAGGTGAAGGATGCCCTGTCCAATCCAGAAATAAGTGGGCATAAATCACATATCATATATTTCTGTCTCAGAACAAAGCACACCAATATGCAGTGAGCCTCTTTCAGCTCATCTCAGTTGTTGGACTGACCCAGATCTTTCCCACATACAAAGGTGTCTTCACAGATGCAAGATACAGGTACAGATTACAGCACAGAATGAATACTGAGTTTAATTGACCAGTTTCCATAGCAGAAAACTGAGTTTCGTAGAACTGCTCTGCATGATATACTCAGGGCATCACCATGGTTCCTGTGGCATTTGCATTTGGAAACATTGCTTTGCTTGAGAGATGACTAGAGGAAAACCTGGATCACATTGACACTAGAGATTATTGTAACCACAATTTACAAGCAAATTTTGTTATTCTGTGATTATATGGTTCATAAAGCACAGAACAAAGTGAATATGGATGTGCATTATCAGTTAAATCTAGAACGGCAGGTTGACAGAGGGAATGTAAAATATAGTATTTTTTTCTATTAGAAAGATGTTAATGTTCCAGGACACAACAGGAAACTGAAAAGGCCATAAGGACCACTGAACTGTCAGAAGGTATGCAACATAATTTGTGAAGAAAGGTTGTGAATAAATCTAGCTGAAAGAGGATTATAACACAGAGGAATCAAGAGGTTCACTATAACCTCAGAGTCTCTAAGAGCAGAGCAGCTTTTCCTTTCCACTGAGCTCCTCCTTTCCAGGCTATTTTTCTTTAGATTGTATAAGTTTATGTCCCCTCATCCCAAACAAGGTTTTACGTTAGACATCAACTGGCATAAGCGTCATTCGTGGTGTTCAGAACTATTATGCCCAGAGGCCAGTTCTCTTACAACTTTTTAACCTGATTGTCTCTGTCAGCCTGCCTCCATGGTTCCATCTTCAGAGACAGCCAGGCCTAGGATTATATGCAGAGATAAACTTTCTTCTTCTGTTTTGAAGTTATGCCTTTTCAAATACAATTCAAGATCACTTTTTCATTTTTTTGATGATATTTACATTACTCAGTCCTGTCAGGAATAGTTTTGAGGACTTGCCTTCTAGGTTCTTCTCTTACAGGAAAGCGTGCATTTCTGCATGCTTTGCTATTCCTAGTCAACTACACTGTTTTAGATTAATACATTTTATTGTAATTTATGACAAATCAATCTAAGATCCATATATTTCCATACATACATTTGCTTTATGGTATTTCCCAGTCACTTCATCTATGAATTTGAGAAACACATAATTCTGCACTCCATGCATTCAGTTTGTTCATCTGTCAAGAAGAGAGTGAAAGATGGAACATGCACTGGTAGTTACAGTCTCACTGTATGCACTAATCCTACCTCATAGTTACAGTGATTAATTTAAGGGTACCAGGGAGACAAAAACATCACTGACAACAAAAAACCTACCTAATGAGCATGTTGATAAACTTAACATGCAACATCCTGATTGACAGAAAAACTTTTAATTAAGATTAATTACATTCCAATTGCTTCAGAGGTCCTTTAATATCTTATTTCAAAAAGCTTGAGAACTATTTTCTAATCTAGTGAGATGGATTTTTCCTATAACTTCATGCATTAGAGAATTAGCATTTTGTCTTCCAGCCGTTAATACTATATCACCTCATGTATGACTAATCCTGAATTTTTCATTTCTTATTTTTCATAATAATCAAAAATATGTTGTGATTTTGCCAGTTGAATATTCCGAAATTCTATCCAGCTACTGAATTTTAAGAGAAGATCCTTCCGCTGTTTTATTACTGAAATAGATCTTTCCAGAAAGCTAAGACCATTATCAATATCTCAGCTGTGTGAAACCTGGCATTAGAAGCCAAAACCCACATATTTGTAGAGTGGGCTAGTGGTAAGTCTCACTGAAATTACATGCTTTGCTACAGTTATCAGAGTATACTCTTTAGCAGGATGAGGCTCCTTGGGCCAGATCAAGTAGATGGAAAATTTGCTGATCTCACTGTGGTGATGCTTATTAATAAAATACTGCATTCTGTGTAGAAGTGGATGTAAAAAAAAATAAAGTTTTGGGCTTGTTTCATTATGTAACAACTCCGTAAAACCAGGAATTTCAGAGGAGTTTAAACACCAAAAGGACTATTTAAATGGACTTCAGGAGCCAAAAACTGCACAGATATTCCCTATTGGAAATCCCCAGAAGTTATCGCTGTATACTTGTGTGTTGGATCTGGTTGAGCTGGAGTTCATTTCCCCACAGTAGCCCTCACAGTGCTGTGCTTTGCATTCGTAGCTAGCAGGGTGTTGATAACACACCAGTGTTTTGGCTGCTGCTGAGCACAGCATCAGCACTGTAACATTCCTTCTGGGAGGGGACACAACTAGGACAGCTGACCCAAACTGGCCAAAGGGATATTCCATACCATATGACGTCAGCTCAGATATAAAAGCTAAGGCAAGGAGCAGGAAGGCAGGCATTCATTGTGTCCAGTGGCTGCCTGCTAGGGAACCATTACACGTGCTGAAGCCCTGCTGCTCGGGAGTGGCTGACCATCGCTGCTGATGGGAAGTAGAGAATAAACCATGTTATCTTTCACTTCGCCTTTGCAGAGGCAAGCTTTTGCTTTGCTTCAGCTTTTAATAAACTGCCTTATCCCAACCCACAAGTTGTTTTCCATCTTACTCTCTGCCCTGTCCAGCTGGGGAGTGATAGAGCAACCGGGTGGGCACCTGGCATCCAGCCAAGGTCAACCCACCACAACTTGATTGGAGCGATCTCTGGTCATTTCTGCACATGCATGAAGACTGCAAACTTCATCTTCTCTAGCCGTGCTTTGGTGCTTTGATTGTTTTGTTCCTGCAGTGAAGTTAACACTGATGGAAAGGTGTCAGCCCTGGAAAGCAGCACTCCTTGGGAACACACATGGCCTGGGGAGCTCTAGCATACCTTGCTGTACTCCAAACTTCTCTGTAGATTGTGTGTGGCCTGGGAGGAGTGCTCATGACTGCCGTTTTGAAACACAGTTCTTTGATCATCAAAATACAATTTATGAATTTGCAGCACAGCACAGAGCCAGATTCGCATGCTGGGATGCCATTTGTCTATGCATTTGTTTGGTAAATCTGTGATGTTCCAGACAGAAAAAAGCCAGTGAGGTTGCTTTTGCAGCTCGAGTTTAAAGGTAATCCTGTGTTGTGGAAAGACACGATTTTCCTCATATTCCTCCCTGGCATGGCACAGGGATGTCTGACTCATCGTGGATGGGAAGACTTAATTTATAATCCTGTTGCTGACAGTGGCCCAACAAAACAGCATTGGATATCCAGCAGTTCAAGAAGCTGTGGAAGGGTGAGAGTGATTCAAATGTACCTGGTGACCCCTAGTTTCACAGGCTGAAACGCCCATCCGCTTAAAAAGTGACTGAAATCCCAAATTCTTTTAACACAGCCTGATGAACACAAATTAGGTGGTAAGAGAAGATTTCATTTGCTCCTTACACAGCCTGGATTTGAACTACTGGGCTAGACAAACCAAACTGAGGAGCAGAGTTTTCACCAGAGTAAACCCTCTGCTTTTCTACCAACTCTGACACGTTATTTATTTCTCTTCTGCCATCCTACCTTTTGGATACTAAGAATTTAACTGCTACGATATCTAACAGCAATGTACAATAGTTCTGACTGACAATATTTTTTCTATACTGTCCAAAGAACCACCTTATTAATTGCAAATGTTAGCATTGTAGTTAAAAGTGAAAATTGAATCTTCTTATTTTTGCTATGTTCAAAACTTCACTTATGTGATTATATGGTATGCTTGATCCAATTACTTTAATTATGTTCCTTCTTGGTGGCAACAATTCACGTAAACAAAAGAAGAAAACAGTACTGAAAGCCATCAGAAAGGGTAAGAATCAGTTTTGTGAGCATCATTATATGCATTTGGCTAACAGCAAGCTGGAGAACAATTGTTTTATTCTCAGTGAAAATCTCTTCCATGAGCAGGCAAGTACACAGGATCAGATAAGTGACAAACTCTGTCTAAACACAAAGTAACTTCACAGAAATCAGTGAGTTCAAACTGGCCTCTGAATCCCAGCAGCACAGAGCAATGTCTATAAAGACCATGTGTAATATGGTCTTATTACCATTTGGTAATATCAATAGCAGCAAAGCAGCAATTCTTCCATTATTAGGAACTGGAAGTTTACAATTCTTGCCATCACTCTTTCAGGGAAAAAATATCTGTGATAAGACATAAAACTCAAAGTAAACTTATATCCATATTTAGGCTCTCATAAAATGCTCCTGGGAAAATACAAGTTCTGCTTTCCGAAAATATTTCAAAACTCATAATTTGTTTTCAATCCATCACATAATAACACTGAAGACTTTCAAAATTTTTAGTGAGTGAATAAAGAAAAGACAAAAGTGCATGAGTCACTCTCCTGCTTAGCTAACACACAGTGATTAGAAAACGCTCCTGGAAGAAAGAAATTCTGGTGGAAGCCCAATTTTTTGCATGTTACAGGGTTAGGAGCAGACTCCAGGACTCCTATGTCCATCCAAGAGATGTGCTCAGCTGGCTCCAGGACAATGGCAGTTTTGAGCAAAGGCTTAGTACCCACATGCTACCAGGGTTTAGGCACCTTGACTGTGGAGCTGTCACACAGCTGCCTGCTGAGAAGGTGCATATAAAGCTACAAGACCTACTCGTGATGGACCAAACTTTACTTGGATGGGCTGATTTCCCTGATGACCCAGGACTGATGTCTTAAACAAAATGTTTTTGTGCCAGACAAGGGAAAAGGCTGGTAAGAAGCAGATCCTGTAGAGGTAGGGTAATGTTTTTTATCACACCAATCTCCTCTCTTCGCATAAGTCACAACTGCATCAGCCAGTGTAAAACTCCCACACACAGGGGATGTATTGGGGGCGTTCCCACATAGGCCTGAGTGCATATAACCCATTAAACTCCTTGTTGTGTGGGCCCCCACCCAGAACAGATCAAGATTATGACTGTCACTCCAACCAGCAACATCGAAATTGCAATGATTGAGTCTTGTCACTGGATTCACAGGTGGTGATATCTTTCTTTTCTACTATCTACACTTGTATTTCCCTTCTCTTTCTTTTTTTTTTCCTTATTTATTTTCTTTGTGATATTTTTATATTTTTGTAGAAAAGAACTAAAACAGCTACATACCTTCTTCCTTCTGCAACCAAGGTTTTAAAATAAACCATCTTCATATATACACTGGTCATTCAGTGTTGTTTCCCTCTAATCCACCCCAAGATATCTATGAATAAAACCTCAGTTACCCTGCCTCAGAGGTGGTTCGTAACAATATTAGTTAAAACTAGTACTCAGTTGCTGAGGCAAGCAAATCTGCCAGTAAGATCCTCAGAGCAGTGCTCCACACAGTGCACTCTGAGCACCTGAACTGGGAAGCCATGACAGTCACTAGGACACCTCAGCTCACAGAACAGAACCTGGGCAGGGACAGGAACAACAATGGCCAAGCCCCTGGAGAGTGCTAGTGACCAGGAGCACCGCCAGCAGGGCAGACAGACAGTGGCAGGATGTGGCAGGCAGTTTGGGCATCAGTGGTCACAGAGGGGGGGCAGGAAGAGCACTGAAGCCCTGGCAGCTACACCAGGGAGCAGTGGTCTCTACCCAGTGGAAATCCATGGCTTTGCTAAGCTCTACATTCACCACAACTGAGACAGCTGCCCAGACAAAGCTCCAGTGGGGACACACTGCCGCCCTAGTGCCAACTGCAGGCTGTGCCCAGCTCTCATACCAATACAGATAGCCTGTGAAAGGCCTGACAGATGTCCTAGTAGAAGTGTTTCAGTAGGGTGGAATGTGGCTAAGCATATGCAGGCTCTGTACTGAAGCTGAGGATGACTTTCAGAAAAATAAGAAGCCAAACTCATAATCAAATATAGCATCAAAACCTTGAGGTTGTCCGTCCTTTTTTAGAGACAAAAGAGAAGCACTGTATATGTGGTATAACAGGGAAATATTAGCCTGAATTTATCTGCCTCTTTTCAATTGCAGAGGAAGACATTCTAGAAATTTTAACTCTGCTCAGTACCACACAGATGAGTGGTTAATGTACAGTGAAACAGATATATTTACAATGAAGAATTATTATTGAAAAAAACAATGTTTAAAATGTCACAGTTAATAACCTGGGAGAGAATTTAAAAAATCCCACTCACATTAGGTCTTGCTGCTATTGAAGTTACACAAGTACTACTGCAATAAGTAAATTGCAGTAAAGCTGCTCTAGCACTGAGAGTTTTTAAAATCTGCAAACTCCATGTAACAAAGACAGCACTATCGACTTTATCCTGAGCCATATCCTCAGGTTCTTGTAGCCCACCATCTTGGGAAACACTGCTAGTGGGCGGAGCAGTGGCTCAACTCACCTCTCCAGCTGAGATTAGGACACAGCTATGTCTCTCTGCAAAAGGCCCTGAGGGAGCCATACTTTCACTTGAAAGCCCTGGTGTGCATAACAAATCCTGCAGCCATCAGTGAACTTTCACCTCTTTGGGGGCAATGGTGTCAACTTCCTACCAGACAAGTAGTAGGTTTAAGAGGAATGATCTAGGAACACAGTGAGCTTACTAAGACTTCTCTAAGCACCACAGATATACTGACAAAAGGCCCTTACCTGAACTGATCTCATAATCTGAATTTGTAGGATCCATCCTGCTTTCAGAAGACTGTCAAAATACTCATAACAAGCTGGAATGAGTTGGCAAAGTGCTATGGTTGTGACTCTTTCTTGGTCTCCTAAGATATGAGATAATTAAGAATAGTCTGGAAATTGTATTAGTTTTGAGGCAACTGTAAATGAATTACATACAGAATAAGTAAGACATTCTGCAATTACAGACATATTCTTTGCCCGCTTCAGGTCCAGCAGCTTCAAATATGAGTGGTGTCTTTAGAGAGCAGTCTCTGGAATATCCCTCTGTAAGTATATTTCATGTTGGCATGTATGTCATCAACCTCCTATTAAGATCTTAGTTCTGACCAAAATAATCTATACAGGAAGGAGATGAGTTATGATACAGCCTGATGAAGTGCATTTCATAGGCCAGTATTACTGCAGACTCTCATGGCCATTAATCTCTTCTAAATGGGACTTGGTGTAGGATGACATTTGCAGACAAATAAGTTGTGTCAGAAACAGGGTTGGTGATCTCAGGTTTCTTTGCTAGCAATATATAATCTTAAAGTACACTATGTTCTTTAATGGCTCTGCAAAATGTGCTGGCAAGAAAATAGCTGAATGAAGATGTCCACATTACTGTCATTGGTACAGACCCACATTTGGGCATAGCCAGAGGAAGCAACATAGTGATATGCCAAAATATTAACAGTAATCCTGAATATACTATCACAAGCTAGTGTGACTGAAAATAGTGTCATTCAAACTTGGATAATTAGTGTTGCTTCCAGAAAAGTTTGTTAACTTTCGTAATGTACTGTGATAATAAGGCTACTCCACCACAACTTGGAAGGTTCTCCTGATGCTGCCTTGCCTTTTTCAGAGTACCCCGGAGGGTTGTATTCTTTAGATGGATGCAACTTTGTGAAGAAAGCAAAGAAACAAAAAAATTTACTAGTAAGGACTAGCTCAAGTTCAAACTGCATCCTAAACGAAAAATAAATGTAAGCTGTCTTTAAGTTCATTGAAGATACACAAGTAGAGAAGATATATTCTTTACAAAGTTTCCAAATGCCAAAACGTGTCTGAAACTCTGCAAACTACTGAAAACTGAGCACAAGAGCATTTCTGTGTGACCCTTTAGAGATTTGCAGGTGCTGGTCATTGATGATAACTAATAATCAGGGCTAGAACATGGGATAAGCAAAAGTGTCTGCTAGAAACAGAACGAGGAGACAGATCTCCATCGGCAGTGATGAATCTGGGAAGGACAGGATGGAGACTGTTTCTCGCTTAAGGCACAAGTTTATTTCTCCCACTGTTGAGAGCTTACACTTTGCAGCTAATGTGGACCCACTGGCTGTGGCATTATTATCTACCCTGCTCCTTAGGACAGAGGCAAAATTTGCTGGCCTGTGCCACCTGCCGGTGTGAAGAGACTGGGCAAGAGATTGATACCAGAGTGTAGGAACTGGCAGGCTTCTGCATCTCCCTAGGTGTTAAAGAACAATCACGACATTTCCCACATACCGTTTGCCTAGGTTAATCTCTTTCTGTTTGATACAAATATTTTCTACCGGATTAAATTCTTAGTTGGGATGATTTTTTTTTTCTGCATTACAGGAGTAGTACAGTGACCTCAAAGCTGCAGATATGGAAGACCAAAAAGGAGTGGTTTAGTTTTTTTATCTTCTTGAAGACCAGTGGGTCATTAGGTTCTGTATACATGACAGGAGCAAGTGATTCCATCTTCCTTTCTGATCCTTAACAAAGAAGCAACAAAAAAGCTATATTCTCTCCTCATAACAGTCGTATTGCTTTATTGTAGGGTCCACAATGGAGAGCTTTAATCTAGATGAGATTTGGCTGGAAAGAAATCTTTTGTTATAAACTGAAAGGTTGATTTTGATATTTAAAAACAGCTATTAGACTTCCCCTGGTTGATGTATTAGATACTTACAGTGGTCTATTGTATTCTACTGTCCTCAACTGAGATATTTTTATGAAGGTTTTGTTCACTGCAATTAAGCTTCATCTATACTTGTCAAAAAAATACGTCAACTGTGCAACGTGATGTATGCAACATCCCTGACATTCCTGACTCCAGGTCTCAGCTACTTTTTCTGTGCCATCTTTCCAACCTCACTGCAAGGCTAAACTAAAGCATAGCAGCACCATCTCGTGGGTACCTGAGAAAGTTGCAGCAACAAAACAATCCGTAAAAATTCTAGCAGGCAGATTTCTCATTCTGAGCAGCAGCTGGCACTGCCTGCTCAGGGCAATGATCCCATAGCAGAAGTCAGCAGAGTACAGCTACCTGCAGAAGTGAGGCTTTGTGAGATGGACCCTACAAATCATCCAAAGCCCATCTTAGCAATTCAAAAATGCAGAGACTGGACTTGGCTTAACGTTGGCCATACCAGTATTGTTCAGGGTTATGGATGCCAGAGTCAGAAATGTAAAATTAAACTGACTTGGTTTACTGCAGGGCACGTGAACACAAAATAATATTTTTCCATGTTGTTGTTCATCAGGTTGTTTTTCTCTTTGGTATTGTCAGCTGACTTCACTTATACTGTAAGTGTAGCAGTCAAGCCAAGTGACGGATGACAAGCCTGCATTCAGGAGTAGTTTAGGCACTTTAATCAAGAACATGGGGGGTAAAATGTTTGAATTCGTCTAAGTTTTTAGCACAGGTTTACTGCACACAATCAGCACCATGGGTGGCACAGATGCCCACATGTGGTTGGTTCACAATCCATAGTGACCATGATCCATGGAGTTATTGATGGAAAAATGCATCCTGTGTCCTTTCCTCGACAGCCTGAACTCATTTGTGCCAAGTTGATGGGAGATAGGAAGGGTTTCTGTGCTGCAGGAGCAGCGGGAGCAGGGTAAAGGCACACTGTCTGAGCTACAGGTGGGGAATCCATGTCCTAGCCTGTGCTTCTGCCAGTGAGGCAAATGCAACCAGTGTCCCATTGACGCTGAACCAGTTTTCATCTTAGGCTTTGTAGTATAGCTGCATTTCCAGCACTTGCTTCATGAAAGCTTGTTTTCACCCCTAAATCCTTACTAAAAAGATACTTTTTATATAGTTTTCTTTTTTAATGTCATTAAAATTAAGTGAATTTAATTACAATTAAGATTGTAATGAAGTCCTGTATCTTTTAAATTTGTTGCTGAAGACATAGTTTTAATCCCCTATTGTTTTACTAAATTGTTACTTATTTCCTTAGTATTTGTAATACAATATACAGTAAGAAAACAAATTTTTAAACACAGATATAAATTAAGCCACATGTTCTTCACCAAAAAACACAGGAATAATTGAAATAAATTAACGGCAGTACTAGAAGAACCCTGACAGAACGCCTCCTCAGTATTGCACGTCTGCCTGCCACACATGATTGGTACCAAGAGAAGGGAGAAACAAATTCTGTGAGGTTTCTATAACTCTATATATTTGAGAGAAACATATAAAACCCCCTCCATCTGAAACTTGTCTAAAAATAATGTTATGCTATACTCAGAGCACCTCATCAACAGTAACTTATAGTGTAGAAAACGCAGAATAAGGCCAGTTGTTGTGGCTGGTATTTGTCTATATAACTGGTTTTTCCCCCTCACTGTTTTCATTGCATTTTACAACATCAGAGGCTGAAGTTCCAGCGCAATGTGTTGAACGGCTGCCCTCCTGTGGCTGCAGATTCTCTTCAGCTGAAGCTAAGACTTGACAGGAGCATGTGGCTTGTTACAGGAGCCGACAGGGAAGTCACCTATGTACAGGTATTTTATTAACTTAAAGAGAATGCATGAATTAAGTTCGAAGCAGAAAAAAAAAAAAAAGCTCCATGGACATCTTATAGCAGCCTTCCAGTGCCTAAAGGGGGCCTAGAAGAAAGATGGAGAAAGACTTTTTACAAGGGTCTGTAGTGGTAAGACAAGGGGTAATGACTTTAAACTGAAAGAGGGTCAGTTTAGATTAGATATTAGGAAGAAATTCTTTATTGTGACTATGGTGAGGCAATGGAACAAGTTACCCAGAGAAGTTCTGGATGTTCCACGCCTGGAAATATTTGAGGCTAGGTTGGATGGGGGTCTGGGCAACCTGAATAGTAGCAGGTGTCACTGCCCATGGCAGCGGGGCTGGAACTAGACAATCTTAAAGTCCTTCTGGTCATCACACCTTCCAACCCAACCCATTCTACAACTTCATGATTCTATGATTCTATGCTAAGGTGCTTTCTTGACCAGATGAGCTTGACAAGCTTCACCTGAGAGCAGGAGACAGTACTAGATTAATGTTTGCTGCTCACAATGTAACAGAGTATTCACCAAGAAACTGTTTATTCAAAACCAAAAAGGATATCTCACATTTGGTGAAGGAGATGTTCATCCAGGCAGGGGAGCAGGAATAGATACTGCATGGTACAAGTTATATCGTTGCAGCAGGCAGAATGGAAGTTTCAAACAAAGTTTGTTAGAGAAACCCTCCCATTGAGTCACAAGGTGCAGAATGGACTCCCTTGCTTTCTGAACTCCTTTTCAGAGCATCTGGGTGTGGCTGGATCCAATCTTAGCCCCAGACTTTGTCAACAGTTTATGTCTAAAGGATTATACAGGTGTGACTGAACCTTTATACAATTTGTCTCACAGGATAAAGGATAGCAAACAAAATAGTTACATAAAAATAAAGGATTTATTTTAATTGACTCTTCTAATGATTAGATTAAAAGATCTTAATCAGAATTAATTACTAAACAATATATATAACTGTAACTACAAGTATAGTGCCCTTTTTTGAAGCAATATTCAAGCCATTATATTAAAGCTTGCAAAAGCAATTATTAAGTAGAGATTGCTGTTATTCACCCATACTAACCAAGGACCAAGGGCAAATCTCTTTTGCTCAGCCTCACGAACTAACCTTGGAGGATGTCCCCGTTCAAGGAAGGAATCTACACACATGCTCAGAGAAGGGGGATGTTGGAAGACCCTGTCATTAAAATACGGGTTGATAATATAAAGCCCAGGCTAGCTGTGTCAGCTCAGCGTTTTTAGCTAATTTATCAGTAGTATCACTTGTTTGTCCCTTTATCAGGTACTCTATCAGGTTTGCCATGTCTTCCCCTCACTATAAAGATGTTTAACTTTGAGATTGATGAGTCAGGCTGGTTTCAGCATTCTTCACTACCAAAAGCAGCATGACACCCCCTTCCACATTCACCACTGATAGCTTTGCAGATAGGGTATTGTTCGAATTGTTTTAGCACCACTCCAGACAGAGTATCACACTACAGTGGGGTTCAGAGACCTCCTGCCAGCCAGCAATCGGGTCTGGGATTTTTAGACAATGAATGACAGTGATGGGGACTCTGTTGTATAAATCAGTCCTTTCCAAAGGTGTGACATTATAGGTCGTTTCAAATTGGAGCATGCATCAGAAATTCAAATACATAAAGCCCAACCTTTGCTTCCATCCCCTTTGAGCATAAGTTCATTCTGTAAATCGTTCTTGAGTCTGAGCTCTCCCAGCTTTTAACAGCTGGAGCATTTAGTCCCTTTGCTCTACAAGTCAATACTTAACACAACTTGGCAAACCTTCCTCATCAACGAATGTTGACTGGCAAGATTTTGAGCCCCTTGTCCTACTCCCAAAGCCATCCATTTTCAGACTGATGAATATTCAGTGAGGGACATTCAATAAGAGAAGTTGCTGAGTCCCTGCCCACCCTAGCAAGTGTTGGGGGTGCCTTGCACGGCAGTAACCTCACTGCTCTCCTGCTCCTTTCCTGCACAAGTAGGACCATAAGCAAGAAAACTGTATTTCATTGAGATGTTATTAAAAAATCAAAGTTGTTTTTTTTAAATTCACAAGATGGAAAAATTCAAATAAAAATTTAAATAGCCCATCCACCTTATGAACATAATTAATTCTATCATATTGAGTACCATGTCGAAGAGGGGGCAGGAGGATAAAGAAAATGCCCCTAATTTTTTAAACATGAAATTTTCATATTTTCTTTGAAAATAGTTAATTGTCATAAGTACACCAGACTAGTAAACAAGATTTTTTTTTTTTGCTGAAAGAATCCAAAAAATTTTAAAATGCTTGTAGACATATTCTAGCTTTAATTTTTGCCATTTAAAAAATCTGAAAAATCTTTACAAATATTTTCATTTTTTTTCTTCAACATTTCTTTCTCAAACAAAAATGTTATAACTGTTGAAAAATATTTTGTCTGGTTCTTGTAACAGTAGTCTCATATTCAGGAAATAGGAATAGACATGAAAGACAACCTGAATATTTCTATTAATAGTCCACTTTTCAAATGCAAATAGAAGGAAATGGTTTTTACTGTAATTTTCATCTAAAAGGCAGATAGCTATGAGGCTAGTAAGAGCCTTGAGATGCAAACATGGCTATGAATACTGGTTGTGCACAGTGCAAGGTGTAAATATCCTTCAAAACAGTATCTCCTACTCATTCAGGCACACCAGCCCTTGATAATGTAATCCTGGAGAAACAACCCTTAGGTTGTAGGCGCAGCTGTCCACCTTACACAAATACAGGGAAGAAATCACTGGTTTAGTGGTAGCTCATAAAAAGGTTTGGATCAAAATACAGCTCAACCACCACTTGTTGGTGCAGGAAAGGCAACTTGTAAACCTTGCATGTACAAATAGGAGCATGAACTACAAGGTGCATGGAGTGAATCTTTTTTTATCTTTTCAACACTGGTATGATGTATACTCAGCTGGATTACTCTGTAGAGTTTAATGCAGGTCTTTAGAAAAAAAAAAAAAAAAAAAGATTAGAGAAAATGGTGAGATTCCAAATGGGGGGAAAAGGGACTATCAGAAATTTTAACAATTTTACTTAACATCAAACATTGAATCACTGGATTTATTTAGTCTTAGAAAAGAAGAATGATAGGAACAGGTTAACAAATACAGAGAGGTTGCTTCAGCATGGAAGATAGTAAATCTGTCCTTCATGACCATGGTAAATAGCATGGAAAGAAAATGGCATGAATTGCGCCAAGAATTGCTGAACATTAAGAAAAACTTTCTTATGTTGAAGACACTGGAATAGATTGACAATAAATGCCACAGTGTTTTGAGCACTGATATTCTGAAACATCTCTTGGATAAATGTCTTTTTGGGATAAGATGGAAAGTGGATCTATTATGGGACAGCAGGATGGACGAGACAGCCCCAGTGAGGCTAGCTCCACAATTCTGCACTTCAATGGCAAAGTTGCTACTTGGGCAGCAGCCCTCTCCCATTCAGTCTGGGGCTGCACCTCCCATATACACCACAAATCGTCCCTCTCCAGGTAACCTGCTGGGAACCTTATAACATGCTCAGTCTGGAGGTTAGGAAAAAAAGGAACAGTTCTGTTTAAAATCAGTGCTTCAAATGAAAAATAACTTGCAGGAATTTTCTGTCATCTTTCTCCTAGAAAAGCCAAAGCCAAATTTATGAAGTCAGGTTGGAAAGCAACATCAAAGGCTATTGGTATCTTTGACAAAATTTGCCAAAGAACACACTTGTGCAATTTCCATACCATCTCTTTGATACTTGAAGTAAGAGAATCAGGAAATCAGTACTTTCAGGCTGGAAAAGACCTATATTAGCACAACCTCTTTTAACACAAAAGTGAGACTTGAGGCTGAAAACAAGAAACAGGGAATAAGCTTTTTCTGTTTGGAAAACTACTCACAACATCTCACATAGAGGTTATCTACAAAACTCCAGTAAGATATATTAGTGCTATGATATAGTGTTTGAATTTTGACAGGATTTATCAGGCATTTACTCAACCCACAAGTTCACACAGTGCTGGGAAGACAGCCCATGCAGGGTTCACGGCAGTGGTCACAGCTCTTCTCCCTCCACCTTCACTATGTCAAGTTCCCAGCTCCAAAGGTATTTATAACATTTTCATCAGCAAAAAAAAAGTCAATCGTAAGGTCTTTCTTTCTTGAATAGTAAAATAAAAAAATTGCAAAAAATCCATTTCTCTCTAACACTTTTCCACTTACCAAATACTTCCTCCTTTGCTATACATAACTGGAAAAAAACCTAACCCTCATTTTTGTAAGGATATACCAATACAAGGCTAGATTTGCTATTAGCAAAATAATAACAATAAAAAGAGAAATAAGAATTAAAAAAGCATTGTGATGCTCACGCAGTTCATTCTGTAACCAATCTTCCTTCAGGTCAATACTTTTTTCCTAGGAACAAGTATTTTTTGTTATTCTCTCATTTGCAAAGTCACTTTGGCATGCTAAGTGATTGCAAAACAGATCTAATAACATAATACAAATACTAGCCCCAGGAAGACTGCTTTTTCTGCCTTGCATTTCCCACTTATTCTAGACCTCTTGAGTTTCCTGAAAAAAATTCACAACTTTATTTCCTGGGTGTTTGTTCAACTGACACAAGTGTGAAAATGATTATCCATTTCTTTAATTTTTCTAAGCATGCATGTGAAAAGGGATTAAAATGGTCCATACCATACCTGAATTTCTCAGAATGTCAAACATGTTCCACGCTGACTAGGAGGGTTTTGGAAACTTAGATTATTTTAAGTGAAATGGGTTGGGAAGCACTAACACAATCAGTTCCACTAATAGGTCTGAAGAGATCATAACTTCAGTCCTATGGCTGACAATGGACAGGCAGCAGAGCTGGGCTGGTAACTAGTTCCATCAACTAAATCCGGGAGAATATACTTTTTTGGAGCCTAAAATTTTAATATTTTTTTTTTTTTTTAGATTTATCTAGATTTAACACTGTTTTCTAGAGAAAACATAAATACCTACTAGAGAAAATGCTAACCCAAGAAACTGTTAAATGACTTTTACAGGGGACTAAGCTACTTCCTCCGCCATTATACCTCCTTCTTTATAATATGTAAATGGAGAAGAGGCATTAACATCAAATTCTTTGATAGGCTTCTGTAGACTGTGACCTGCAGCTATCTTTGTTTCTTCTTTATATATTTGCATTGAACTAAATAACTTTTCAAACATTCAGTAAACAAATGAAGTTATCCATACAATGTAGTAATAAAGGACTATTACTACACCCCAGGAAGAACAGGAAGAAACCTGGACAAAAAAAAAATAATCATAGGATCCCTATAATATAAAAGCTTGATATTCTTAGGTGTAATTATGATAAGATTGGTTGTTGTCAAGTCATAATGAACATGCTGCCCAAAGAAAGAAATGCCTATGTAAGTTGTCTTCATCCTAGTGAAAATACTTTACAACAGCTTTTTTCTCATGAGTTGTCTGTAGTAAATGAGCAACAAATGGATTTCTTGGATAGCAATAGCAAATTACTATGCTATGGACTTTAAGATCCTTCCTATTAAGTCTGATTATTCCTCATCCTATCTCCTAACTTAGATCAAAATTATTTCTCAGTGATAAAGCCTTACTGTGGACTACTCTTTAAATTCCTCTCTCAGACACTGTATTTTCTCAAACATACATTGTACCAGGAAATATCTGCTGTGTGGATACATATTGCATACCCATACAGGAAAAATATTTCAGTCATCTTCTTTCTTACTTTCTGGTTTTAAACAATTACATGAATGTACATTCAAATAATTTTGAGTTTTCAAAAGTACATGCACAGAAGACAGAATAGACAAAGTTAAGATCCTTAAGGGAAGACTTACAAGAGCAGAAACTGTAGAAGTCTTGTTTGTACAGTCCAGCATTTCAGTGTTTGAAATGGAGAGAAATGCATTCTGCATTCAGTGTTTGACAAGAGGAGGAATGAGAAATAAGAGGCAAAGTATGCCTGTGAATGTCTGTAATAAAAGCTTATTTTTATAAAGGTAAAGGTAAGATCTGTTTGATACAATTGTTTCAAAATCCACATGGCACTACAAATGTTGTTGGACTCTCCTCCATATGGGGACCAATTAAAGACTCCCAAGAACATATTTTTGGTATTTTCTTGCTTTGCTATCTGTGGTCACTCCATAATTTTTCTTCTGTGTTTAATAAAACAATCAAAGTAAGTGATTCATTTCAGGTTTTTCAGGCATTTTTGTTGTTATGTTTTTTCTTTCCCAGGGTATATCTCAAAACTTGCAATACCTTGTGTAAAAGCAAAGCAAGCTGTCTAGAAGGGTGACCGAGATGTTTTAAAAGGATAGCAATCACAATGTGATTGAGAAAGAGAAGGCATTGTTTCATATGAGGCAGCAATCTCAATGTGCTCTTTTTCTGGTATGTTTTTATTCTAGTCACAGTGGGGGACCTGTTCAAAATTCCTTTCTCAAGGGTTTACAATTTGGATTGAAAACGGACTTTTTTTTTTTTCCAAAAGTTGATAAAAAGAATTCCCAGCATCATAGCAAGTAAATTTAAAAGGAATCTGATGATAACTTGCTCTCAATAGAAGCAGGTAGGTGAGTATAGTACACTTGAATCCAAACAGTTGTGTTAGTACAATTTTTCCATATCTTAGTCCTTTTGCTGAGGCCGCATTACAATAAAGCCCTGAGACGTGCTTAACTTAAGCATATGGCCAGTGATTATTTTCCTGGACTCACTTAAGTACTATCCAACCTATATTTTATTTCTTAAGGGGAAAGATGCTTAAAATTTGTACTGATTAGACTGAGCTGTTGTAAAAATGTGCAGCTGGGCCCGACAGGCCAAGAGAGACTAGGAGTTTCATGCTGACCCTCAGTCTTTTCCGCATAGGGGAAAACATTGCTTTTCTCTGGTTGCAGGGCTAGAGATTTCGTAGCAAGAAGAGCCTTGCAGGCTATCTGTGTATTAGCAGACCTGAGATAGCTTCCCAATTCCCGTGACTGTTCTCACAGCCTGTATATATATCGCTGTGTGTATTCAAACACCCACTGTATCTCTCGGGCAAAACCTAAGGCTTATCCCAAGCAGAAATCAGTCTAGACTAGACTGGCCAGAAGACATGGACCTGCCTATTGGGTACCTGAAAAGGTAAATTTACCTGCAACGGATTTCTTCTCCATTGCCATTTTTCATTGTGGGTTTTTTTTTCTTAAAAATTGAGCTATGTACACTTGTGCTGTAGAACAACCAAACCTACATGAGTTGCATTTAAAGGAAATCTTCCAAACCTTACAAACTATGTATCTAGTTTCAATAGTTCCCAATAGAAAAAGCTGATGTTGAAGAGCGGTGCTTTTGTCATGTTTACATCCATTCCGTGTAAAGTTGTCATAAGTGGAAAGGAATAAGAAACAAAAATTAATAAAAATGACAAGAGCAGTCTAGAAAGTAGCCTACTGTGGATCTTCAGATTTCCATACACATACCTTTTATGTCCAAAGATATACATATTTTGCCATACTGTCACTGATCTTTGCACCTCCCTGCACTTTCAGGTGGTGGGTCAGGGTTGGTACATCATCCTGTGCTGGAGTGAGGGCTCAACACTAGAGCACTCCTAGGGTGTCTGCAGCAGGCGGGCAGGACTCCTGAGCTCAGTCCTGAACCCTGGTCTCCCACAGAAGCTGAGGTTTGCTGCCAGCAGGCTGCAAGGCCAGCTATAGTTAGATTTTTCATTTAAATTTTGGCACCATCTGAAGTCATTCCTGTTGCTTCCAAGGATTGTTGCCATTGTATTAAAAAGAGCAAATTTGCTGCTGAGTTACTTACTGCCCAGAAAATCCAGCTGAAACCTGCTACTGCCAAATCTGAGGATTCGATATTGGGCCAGGGGCTTTAAATAGCTTCTGCTACTGAGGATTTTCTGCTGTCTATGCTGTCTAAAAAAATAAAAATAAAAAAAAAAAGGATTGATAAAGCCTCAGTTTGAAGGATTGGACATGGACTGTTAGAAACTGAAAATTGCCACTTCTCGTGTGGTTATTACCCACACTTTTTTTTTTTTTTTTGACTGAATCATCTGGTTTTTTAAGTCTAGGTTTGGTTGCCCAGGGTCCAGGATAAAAAGCATAAAACCAAACAATCCCGCAAATGTTGATCTCTTAAACGAAGTCAAGGAAATCCCTCTTTATGCAGGTTATCTGCCTTTTGTATACACCACAACTACTGAGGGTGTTCATCATCACTGTCAGCAGCCCTTTCCCAGTGCTACTTACCCAATGTATATCACACTTTTACCTGCATACAGTTACACTTACTCAGCTCCTGTATCTAACTATCACCTTTAATTGCAGTCTGAAGTCTTTTAACTATGGGATCCAATTCTGGCATGCTACCTTTCCTATAGGACAACTGAATATGCTGAAAGTAAACATGCCACTATCCCTCTACCTCACATCTTTCTTCTGTCTTTGTCCCACGCACCTACGTAAAGAGATGATGCAGGAGGTCCCCAACATACAAGGTAGCCTTCTATTTTTCCAGAGGTGTTTTTTGTTTGTTTTTTTTGAATCTCTGAATTATCTGCCACGTAGATGGGCGCATTGACCGCAACAGTGCATTGGAATCTGTGAACCAGCCAGGAAAGCTCAAACGCTGCAGATCCACTGGCAGATCCTCAACTTGAATACTCCTGCACGCCACAGTCTGTGAATTTATTATGCACTCTACTGTGTAGCTATAACCTTAGCAACAGCAACCACTGTACAATGAGCAGGAGTTAGTTGCTGCTGACTGTTTAAAGGAGCCCTCCCTTATGGGCAATTTGTGCAGGAGATGACAGGAATTTTAATGATTTCATCTGAAACCATAGCAAAGACTGTAATATTTTCTCATCAAACTCAGTAATTCTAGCAATGCAATGAACTGGCAAATCAAGTGCTACTCAGCTTTATAATCAGATGCTGCTTGGAAACTTTTCCCTTCCCAAACCTTCCCTTCCCTTCCCAAACCTTCCCAAACCTTCCCAAACCTTCCCTTCCCAAACCTTCCCAAACCTTCCCAAACCTTCCCAAACCTTCCCTTCCCAAACCTTCCCTTCCCAAACCTTCCCAGCCTTCCCTTCCCTTTCCAAACCTTCCCAAACCTTCCCTTCCCAAACCTTCCCTTCCCTTCCCAAACCTTCCCAAACCTTCCCAAACCTTCCCTTCCCAAACCTTCCCTTCCCAAACTTTCCCTTCCCAAACCTTCCCTTCCCAAACCTTCCCTTCCCAAACCTTCCCTTCCCTTCCCTTCCCTTCCCTTCCCTTCCCTTCCCTTCCCTTCCCTTCCCTTCCCC
>NW_020884922.1:4498441-4550858 GCF_003945725.1 Corapipo altera | reverse complement strand
TTCCCTTCCCTTCCCAAACCTTCCCTTCCCAAACCTTCCCTTCCCAAACCTTCCCTTCCCAAACCTTCCCAAACCTTCCCTTCCCAAACCTTCCCAAACCTTCCCTTCCCTTCCCAAACCTTCCCAAACCTTCCCTTCCTAAACCTTCCCAAACCTTCCCAAACCTTCCCTTCCTTCCATTTTTCTCCCAAAAGAACCATCTTTGATTGGACCTTTCTGGATCTGTGTAATCTCTTTCACATGACAATTTATTTCTTCAGGAATAAACTCAGAGTCTATTTCCAAACCATAGCACCAAGCATCTGGAAATAGTGGTTTCCCAGGAATGAACCAGAAAAGAAACAGGAGCTGGAAATGCTTGCTGCATCCCTTGGGTGCATTAAACCTTTTTTCTCTTGGTGCAGCACCACAGGAAAAAATGTCTTCTTGGGGCAGCACTTTGGAACTTTTATATGTTGAAGGTTGTTTCTGGAAAGAAGTAAATTAATGAACGGATTGAAGCAGGTTTTGTGAGCTGTGAGAATGAAAGCTTTCTTTCTTCATGATATTGAACACCTTTTTTATTAATTCAATGCTGACATCTGTGTTAGAGAACATTTGGTTTTCAAAGAGGTCAAGGCAAGGGTTGTGCATATTTATGCAAATACCTAAATACATATGTAGTCATGCTGGGAATTTCCTCAAAGACACACTGAAAGCTTTGTCTTGGTTTGTTGTCACCATTTTCATAATATTGGACATTCAGAAAATATTCAACAGATAAAGGGCTGAATAAATTTTTGTTTTAAATATTTATTGTGCTGAAAAAAAATTCTAAAATAGTACAATCTAAAAGGAATATTTAAATGGGGAGGTTAACAAATGATAACTAGTCTTCATGGTCTACTGTGGTAGGAAGATATGGCTGTCAGCATAGAAGGAAAGAAGGTTATGGCTCAACTGACTTTGACTAGAATTTAAATTATGTCATGCAAATGACAGAAAACACATTGATAATATTTGTAATAATTCATTTTAGTTTTGATTGTCTACTGATCTGATAAATTTTACTCTAATGAAGAGCTACCATAAAAACAAATAACACTGTTAAACACTTTAAAAAAAAAACCTCTCTTTTTTTAATAAGATTTTTTGTACTATCTGTAATGGCCAAAAAAATCCTTTTATCTGTTGTTTATAGATGTTATAGGGTTGTTTCTTTCACCACCAGCATTCCATGTCCCAATGGCTTTACTTAGAAACAATGCAAACTTTGCATTTTAATTACTATGTGTATCCTATTGACCTCCTATCTACTTTATGCCAGCTTCATTAATAACTGATGCCCAAGTTGCTCATCAAATTCAGCAACAAGCTGGTTTAGTTTCTAAAATAAAATAAGGGGTTTTTTTATTTTTTTATTTTTTTTTTTGTTCCAAAAGATATGATGTCTCCCTAATTTCAAAGACATGCAAGAAAGCAAATGAGACAAACATGCCTTCATGAAGAAGAAATTTACTTGTCAGGGTGTGACTATGTGTAAATTGGGACACTGTACTCTATTTTGCCATATAAACTTTGATGAACTCACATTGACTTTTACATTTTGTATGATGTGTGAAACTTCATCCTGGATACTAAACCTTATGATTTGCTTATGAGCACCAGAGCCCAGAACCTTTATTGCTGTTTGTGTCCTTGCCAGACTGATCTCTGTTTCTCCTATACAAAGCTGCCATCAAGTTAAAGAACTTCTTAAGATCCCATGTGCTATGTTTCAGACGTGTAACTAGCAGATTGATACTGGAGTCACCTGAAGTCAGGGCTGCTCCAGCGATTGGCCACACTTACCTTGTAGCTATCCTGAGTTCAGTCTCAGACAAGGCTGCTGGCACAGCTCTCTTGAGCCCCTCGGCACAAAACCCAAGTTCTCCAAGGTGATGACCTCCTTTGCTTTGTCTATCTGATGTTCCCTTTGAAAGGGATCGTGGGATATTCGAAGGCTGTGCAGGCAGCCAGTCCTGAGACTAGAAGGAAAGTCTGGAGCAAAGATTTAGCTTTGCTGAACAAAGATCAGGTTAGGGAACATTGAAACAAACTAGACTTATGTAAGTCCATGGGACCTAACAAGATGCACCACGGCTGCTGAGGGAGCTGGCTGGTGCATTGTGAGTCCACTCTTGATTATCTGTAAAAGTACATAGGGACTGGAGGAGGTTTCTGAGGATCAAAAGAAAGCAAATGTCACTTCTATCTCAAGGAAGAGCAAGAAGAGGATCCAGCAAGCTATAGGCTGGTCAGATTTACCTTGTTTCCCTGGAAGGTGATGCAGCAAATAGTCATGAGAACTGTTGCCAAACACATGAAGGATAAGAAGGGGAATGTGAGTAGTGAATGTGAATTTACAAAGGGGAAATCATGCCTGAATAGTCTCTAGTGATGTCCTCAACACGGGAGCCAATACTGTGATCTGGATGCTGACACATCATGCACCTTCCACAAGTTTGCAGATGATGCAGAACTGGGCAGAGTGGCTGACAGACTAGCTGGCTGTGCTGCCTTTCAGAGGGACAGGGATAGGCTGGGGAAATGGATGAAGATGAACCTCATGAAGTCCAAGACAGAGAAACACAAAATCCTGCTCCTAGGAAGAAATAACTCCAGTGCATGTAGCAGTCCATGCTGGAGGCTGACCACCTGGAAATCAGCTTGACAGAGAAGGACCTGAGTGTCCTGATGGACAAGTTGAAAGCAGTGAGCCTTTTCAGCCAAGAAGACTTATCCTTCCCCTCTGTTCTGTCCTGGAGAGACATATCTGGGTGCCCACATTAAGACCTTAAACCATCTTGTCCGGGAGCTGCTTTATGCTGATGATGCTGCCCTTGTCACCTACACAGAATTAGCTCTGCAGCGTTTAACATCCTGCTTTGCAGACACTGCTGAGCTCTTTGGGCTGGAAGTCAACTTAAAATAAGACAGAAGTTCTCTATCAACTGGCACCTCAGGAAGTCTTCCATCATCCCCATATCACCATTGGCAAATCAGAGCTGTGGTGGGGAAAAAAAGTTTTCCCCCTGGAGGTAAAAAGATGGTAACCCCCGAGGGGGTGGTGTCTCTCTTGGTGTTGATCCAATCAGCGCTCATGCAAAATTTAAACATATCACAACCAGACCGGAAAAGGAGGATGATGTTGCAGTTGAGGGAGGAGTGGCCATGTTCTGAGACCATGAGGAGAGAGAGAAAGGGGTCTGGAGCCCCACTGGATGCTAGACCCCCCCCAGCCCCTGGCTGGGGGGCTGCAGGAACTTGGAATAGTGTTAGACTGGGCCAGGTATCTGTAGCTAAGAGCTGGGGGAAGTTTCTCCACTGTAAGTGGGCAGCAGAAGACAGAAGAAGCGGTGGCGGAGACAGCAATGGACAGAGAACAGTGGCAGAGAGCCAGAAGGAGATAAGGAGCAGCAGAAACAAGCATGCAGCTAAGCAGAGAGACAGAGATCTCTAATGGAGAGAGAGAGAGAGAGAACTAAGCTCTACAGAGACAGAGTTTTGGGTAAGAACTGAGACAAAGCCCCCAAAACCCTTTTGAAACCCCTCCTTGGAGGAGGAGATGGACTCCTACTTGAGAGGAGTCTTGGAGTGCTGCAGCACCGGAGAGAGAGGAGCTGAGAAGCTCAAAGATGTCCTGGAGCTGGACCAGGATGGCCGGATGGAATGCAGAGGGGGTGACCTAGGCCCTCCCTGCTGCTGCTGCTACCAAGCTGGCAGTTCTGAAACAGAGCACAGGAGCTCTGATAGAATGGTTGAGGCAAAGACTTTCAACTGAAAGCTGCCCTTACGTTCTGACTCAAGGGAGCTTGAATCCCCTGAGAAAAGGGACTGTCACGAAGACCCCTGCAGTTCGTGATATGACGAGGTGAGGCGAACCTTTGTCCCAGTTACCGCAGTCCACGGAAGAGAGAGAGAGGTGAGAGGAGACCTCCCTTGTGTGTAATGGAGAGAGAGATCCAGCTACAACAATCCAGCTACAGCTGCTGCATGGAAGAAGAGAGGCTGCTGCCCTAAACGTGGAAAAGATCTTTCCTTTTCCCTTCTGAACTTTTATTGGAGGGAGAAGAGATTGATCCATTGTAAATACTGATTTATCATAGGAGAGATAGTTAAGATTATGTATATACTGTATTATAATATTTATTTGTGTAGTGATTGTAATATAATTCCCTTCCCCCCATACTGAGTCTTGTGTTGTGTCTGGAAAACCCATCTCACACTGGGGTGAGATGTGGGAGGGGGGCTTGGACTCGGGAATTAGATTTTAGGGGTCTCAAACCACAACAAGAGCTCAAATCACTCCAACAGTTTAATTACCTAGGCAGCCTCATCTCCTTGGATGGTAAGATTGATGGAGAGATAGACAACAGGTTAGCAAAGGCATACAGTGCCTTCAGAAAGCTTCATAAAAGAGTTTGGTAAAACACACACTTGAAGAAAAGTACAAAGATTGGTGTTTACAGAGCCACAGTGCTGTCTATGGATCTCTTATATGGATCTGAATCATGGGTCGTCTACCGCCACCACCTGTGTCTCCTAGAACACTTCCATCAATGCTGCCTCTGTACAATCATAAACATCCACTGGTCAGATTATGTGACCAATACATCTGTTCTAGAACAAGCAGCAGTCACAAGTATTGAGGCCATGTTGCTGAGAACACAGCTGTGTTGGGCAGGGCACGTCTCCAGGATGAAGGACCACCGCCTCCCTAAGATCTTGCTTTATGGTGAACTTGCCGCAAGAGAGGAGCCCTGAAGAGAAGATACAAGGGCTCCCTGAAACAACATCTCAGTCTTGGCCACATTGATCAACATAACTGGTCTACTCTGGCCTCCAATCGGGAGGTCTGGAGACACACCATCTATAACACTGCTGCTTCTTTTGAGAAAGCACACAGGATCACTCTTGAGGAGAAAAAAAAACACAGAAAGAATTGTACCTTGCAGAATATATCTACCAAGGAGTCTTTCTGCTGTGCCTTTTGCAACTGGATGTGCCTGTCTCTTATTGGCCTTTTTAGCCACCAACGCGCTTGCAACAAACGTGGGTAAAGCTCTTCCCAAATCTTCGTTCACGAAGCTTAGCCATGATTTTCTCTTTAATTTCTGACTTAATGTAGACACATAATTTGTCATAAATCTAGATGACTAGTGAAAAAAAAATACAAAGCACTTTGTTTATGAAGCATTGAATTGTTGAGACAGGTGGTATTAACATTATCAAGAAGGTAGGAGAAATATTTACAAGATGATGGCTACCTGACTTTTGGCAATAGGCTAGAAACCAGTTGTATTAAGGTGTTTGAAGACACAAAAGCATTTATTGCAACACACTGGTGAGGAGTGCCATTACAGTCCTAACTCATAAAAGCTATCTTTAAATATACAACCACCTAGAGATGTTAACATAGAGGACCAGACAGAATGGAAGAAATAAAAATTTCCTCTTTCTTCAGATCTTTCACAGTCTTAGGTATCATGCTGTCACAATCAGGCATAGATGTTTTATCTGTCTGCAGTTTAGGAAAGATTAGTGTTCTGTCAACACATGAGGATTTGAATATCAGATTCTGGGTACCTTAGATTTTTTCTGCTGTGATAAAAGCTCTCAAATAAGCATGCAACTCTTACTCATGATCCTTTTGCAATACAAAAATTAAGTGAGATTTTAGATCTCTGCCTCAGAAGGTTTCTATGAACATTTTTATTTGGATTTCTAGATGTCTTATTTGACGATCCTTTAGGGTGCTGCACTCTTCAGGAGGCTGAGTATTTTAGTTGCTCAGTAAATGTCATGAAAATTAAATTATGTTCCAGTTTGTCTGTGAGAAAGCTAGGTAACATGAGCTAAAATTGCCAGGAAACATGCTAGTAGCTTAACAGAATGGACAGTCATGGGATATAGCTCGAACTTAAACTGGTTCTGCTTAGTTTAGAAATAATGCTGTAGCTATGAGGTACTTTTTACATGTATTTAAAATGATCAGTGTTTGAAATGGAATTCATATTTACTATATAAATTATTTTAGTCATACAGTATGTACAGACCTACTTACAAGGTTATACTCTTTAGAAAAAACCCACACAGGTACACAGAGTTGGATGTTATTAAATATATATATGCATAAAAACTACTACACTCTTTTAAATTATAGTCATTAACAATAAATATAGCAAAAATGCATCTGGAACAATTGTAAATATCAATAGTGTATGATAAATATTTCTTTACAGATTTAAAACATATTTAATCTTTTCAATCTGTAACCTCAACTGTCTGAGTTTCTGCTTTACTGATGGGTTAATGTTTAGTTGCACCATAAATGTTCAAGCTTTTCAATTCAGCCCTGAAATCAGCCTTGACAGAACGATTTATCAGTACAGTAAATACCCACTAATATGGATAATATTAATGGGCATCTCTTTTTAATACCATAAAAAGCTGTTATATGAATTTAAACCTTTATTTGCCTTTCTACAAAGTTTTATTGAGATCTTTTCCAACCTAAAAAATTGTCTGATACTCAGTTGCTTTTAAATTAAAGTAGAGTATGGCTAATGGGAAGAAGAAAAGAGATTGCATCTTATGCAATTCTGGTGCAAAGGGGACAAAAAGTGTTAGAAAGTTGGTTTTCCTTTGGCTGAAGTCCATGTAACTCAGAATTAATCAAAATACATAGAATACCAATGGTATCATTTTATTGCTATTGTTCTTTGTAGTTCAGGTGTTTTCATATTCTCTTTATTATGCCAAATCATTTAAATGTATCAAAATCTTTCTATAGGTTTTATACTTAAATGGAGAGGTGAAATGAGTAGAAACAGTTGGCAGACATGTTTAGTTTTTATTGTATTTTTGAGGTGTTTAGATTCTCTTGATGATAATAATTCCTAGGAAGACAAAAATGTTTTCCAATGGTAGCAGAGAAGTCAGTATTGACTACAGTCTGTATTTTGCTTTCCAGATCCTATCAGACATACTGTACTTACAGTAATCATGTGGAAAATATTATGGCAGTTATAATAGGTTAGGTGTGATTCCAGTTACAATGCCTGCACAGGATAAGAATTTTTAAAGCTTCAATTTGAGACAGCAAGAGGCTGACATGAAAACTGAAGACACGAAGATGATGATCGATAGACATGATACCATTTTAAATGACAAGACCAGGAAAACTCGTAAAGCAACAAGAAAGGAATGGATGACCTTGTAAAAAGTACAGATAATAATCTATAATCTATAACACCAGCTGCAGCTGGGATTGTGGGTCTTCAATGTGTAGGCACGAGTATCATATATTTTCTGTGTAGAGGAGTAAGAAACTTATTTGAACTGTAATTTCAAATTTCACACACTGGGAGTGAGTAATTGTAAATAATTTTAGGGCCCAATTCTTGAATGAACTTGAGAAAGAGGTTAAAATAGTTTTGAAAGGTGAAGAATAAGACAGTCCTAAATGAAACTGAGGATATTTTCACTGAGAACTCTTATCAACCCCATCCTGCTAGCTTGAAAAATGTAAAAGAGATGTGCACATTACCTAACAATCTACAGAGGAAAAATTATTATCTAGTTTACACTTTTGATTTCTTTTCATCAGTGAAGCAGAGGAGTGACCAGAATACTTTGATTCAACCGCTGCTAACCTTCGACCAGAATATAATGTTATAAAGTTCATGAGAAGTTGATATTTGTATTTCTCCTTTATTTGTACACTTCTGCATATGGTAGTTTAGGAACTTCCTTTTTCACTTGAGTGTACATTGCCCTCTCTTGTACATTACAAAATATGTATTTGAGTCTCTTTCACTGTCAAAAGTATTGTTGAAATTGCTGGAGCTAAAGTAATGCTGCGTGTTAGTAAACAAGTTAAATGAAGGCAGTTAACACCTATTTCAGAAGCCAGCCAAAATCTTTGAACACTTCTAAGAATGGTTTGATATTTTTCTGGTGAGAGAACTAGTTGTGATATACTAGGAGTTGCTTGTAATAATATTATGAGTACCAATGCTTGACTGTGTTATCATATTTCTTACTGTTCTCTTGAGCTAGGTCAATAGCAGAATTGTCAGGAAACATATCCCAAAGAGGAAGAAGTATTTTCAATCCTTTTTTGGCTCCTTGCTGGGGTTGGCATGCCAGATTTTTCAAAGAGTACCTGAATGAGATAAACTGGTAAGGAGGATTTTGGATGACGAAACACCTGGAGAACAGTCTGACATGTAAAATCCACAGGTTGAGCATGACTGGGATTAGGAAGATCCTAAGGAAAAACACAATTGCATAATACCTAGCTTTAAAAATTTTCAGTCATGAGGCTGGCTACTTCCAGTAAGAGGTGTGCATTGACTACCCATCTCCCTTGACTGACAAAAGGACACATCCTTTGTTAAGATAAACACAGAAGTTTCCAACTAAATCTTGGCTTTTAGCCTCAAAAGAGCTGCATCCCAGGGAGGTAAAACTCAGTCCATAAACATGCAGAGAAGTATCAGGGACATCAGCAGGGAAGGCAAAGGCATATTTAATGCTGAATCAGGCCTGAAGTCTGTTGGCCCTTAAACAGGTTCAGTTTGAGAAGGCAAAATATTTCTTTTCAACATGTTTGAAATTCAAATGGATGTTTGAGTTGGAGAGGTTCACGAATAGTCTTAGCTGACTAGCACAGTAAGAGGTGCAGACTTGTTATAAAAATATGCCATGCCTCTGTGGCTTTATATGAACAATAAATAATACATAATAATGACTAATTAATTACAAGGGTTCTAGCCAATGGCAAAATGCATATTTTTTCTTTGCACTGTGTGAATGTTTTACAGAATGCACTATTTTCTCATATGACCTTGCAACACATTGACACTCCAACCCGTTAATATTGTAGCTCAGTTGCTGAACCATAGCAGCAAAGGTTTTCAAAGCACACTGGTACGTTGTTTATGTTTGGTTGCAAAAAACAAACAGGATCCAGCTGCAATCTGCCAACGCATGGCTTTGCCACCTGAATATTGGCTATGCATAATTAACAGGCACATGTGGACACTGGGAGTCATAAAAGAGAGCAGCAAATACAAGGAAAGAACATTTGCTGCGTAAACCCCATAAAAATCTGCCTTTGTAAAAGATTGAATGCAAAGTGGTGTTATCCTACAACCCACAATGAAAGTACTTACAAAAGTGAAAATGTTTTGCCTCTGCTTTTAGCTACTTGCACAAAATAAGGATTTTCCTTCCATCTGTTGGGAAGTGCATATAGATCAGATTAAATCACTTATGCAACATAAAGTCCTCGTGGGACATCGCAGTGCAGACTTTTGCAAGCAAGTCCACAGCAGATTGCAAATCACACAGTGGATAAATTCTCACAATGTACTGTTTGTCCAATTTGGATCTAATCCTAAAGAAATATGTCCAAATTCACAGAAATACCGGGCACCTGTTTATTCACCCAGAGCATCCCTGCCACTGCTCACAAAGCCCGCAACCCTTGCCTTGCTTTACTGTATTGCATCATTAAATTAGTAACAACAGAGGCTGAACCCTGCCAGACTCCTAATGGAAAGATACTCAATTCCATTTTGGAATACAAATCATACATATAAATCACACAGAATAATTAATTTTTTAAAAAAAATTAGTAGCTGCCAAACAACTCTCGGTAGCTACTCAATAGCCCTTTCTCTTACAGCAAACAAGATCCCAAATATCACTTAAAAATAACTCTCAAACTGCGTCACATTTTAGCATTCATCCCACTGTTTTGCAGGCTTTTGAGGGGGATACAAAGTGTTAATTTCAAACTATGTGAAAATTATGGAGACAGCTTTGCAATGTCTGTGTAGTAAAAACTTTTTTTGCAGCACTTTGGGGACACAGCAGTTGGTGCAAGGGCAGGATTGCTTGCACATCTGGTTTTATCACGCTAAAGCAAATCAGAACTGATTCCCACAACAAGAGCCTGCAAAACCAGCAGCACTCCTACTGCAGTCAAAACCAGAGGAGCAGCTGTTTTTACATGTTCATGCAGCAAATTACTATTAGTTTCCATCACAAAGTCTGCAGCTTTTCATAGTTTTCCTCCAAAAAGATCTACTTAGATAAGTTCTCTAAAATATTGGCAATACTGTACAAAGAAAAAAAAAGAACCTTTTCTACATATCCCGTATGGGATTAGTAGAAAACTTATAGCTACACTGTAGATATAAAATATGTCTAAACCTATTTTAAAACTTTATAAATTTTCTTTTATATCTTTTCTTAAGAATATGAGCCCAGTCCTTGCTTTCCCATGGCAACAAAAATGAAATAATGAAATCCAGGCCTAATGGCACTATAGATATTCACTCCAGTAAACCTGAAGCTGCATGATTTGTCACTCATGCATTTATCTATATATGGTAAAGTGAATAAACACTGCATAAAATATATTTTGTGCTTCCTTGGTCTTGGACAGATTAGCACAAATTAAATTTCACACTAATCTGCCCATGGTCAGGACTGCTACATTAGGAGTGAGGGAGATTCAGCTAATTGTGAAGAATGTTTTTCTCTAATAAAATGATCTGTGAATATAGCAAGTATATCCTGGAGAGCTACCTTTACCAATGCACTCCATCAATATTGAATCAATAAGGGATAAAGTATATCTGTGTGCAGGAATAAATCATGTTTCCCAGTATTATTTTAATTTGTTCACCAAATTTGAAGTAAGTTTTCTTTCTACTTAATATTTTCATATCAAATGTTCAATATTCATCATTGAGATTACATTGCTTAGTTATGTTTGACTGCCCAAGTCTCATGGCATTTGAGTCACATGAATCTGAAGAATACACTGAACTGCCAGAAGAGGGAAGTCCAGGATCAGAAGTTCATTCCTCTGAGCAAATGTGAAACCTGACATCAAGAATATGAAAATCCTGCAAAATACTACCCTTTTTTAAGAAAAATTGCTGAAACAGGATCATGCCAGGCATTGAAGAGAAGGTAGCATGAATATAATACTTAAAAGACAGCTTTTCCAACTCCAATGTTCATACTGATTGATTAAAAAGTCTGGGTAATTGTCTAAAGAAAATGCTATATTTCTTCAAAATAACCAATCAGTTCTGGTCAGCCCTAGTTTTGGTTGAAGGATAGATAAAAATCTGCATGCATTAGGAGTGCTCTTTCTTTTAACTGAGTGAAGATCCATGGGCAGCAATGCTGTACGTGGCCAGGGGAATTGTAATGCCCTGTTACCCTGCTCCAATAAAGATCTGTGGGTACCTCAAGAGTGGCAGCAGTTATTCTGCTTGCCACTGGAAGTAACGGAGAAAAATATCCTGACTCTATCACAGGGCTGAAGGTCTGACTAATTTAAAAATCAGTATTTAAAATGTGCCAAATATATTTCTTTTGACGTGAGACTAAATACTTGGAAATATTTGTGGTACGCAGTAGGGGAACTGAGATAATATTATACTTTGCCTTGCAGACCTAACTTTCTTGCAACAAAACTTAATTCTGTGTTCATTTATAAGTCAGGCTTCTTTTTGACTTTTGAGAAATCATTACAGAGTTAAAAATCAGGAATGGTGGTATGTAAAACACTGATAAATAAATGTTAACAACTCCCTGTTCTCTTCAAACAGAGAATTCTATACAGTTTCTAAGTAAGCAAACACTACATATCCACAGAAAACATTGTAAACAATATAAAACATTATGAAATGTATTTACAATACTCTGAATAGCTTTAAACAAAGGCTGTTAGACTTTAAATATCCAGGCTGTCCCTCAAACAGACTCCCCTGCAACTGCAGCGGTTGAATATTTAAATTTAAATGCAATGCTTCAGCATAACATTTACACTTCTACTTTAACACAGTTATAGTAGCACATTCTCCTCTCGTCTTTGCTCTGAGGTGACTTCTCCATCTTTTCAGAGCAGTGGTGTGATGCAGCTGGTGAATTCCCTCCTAGCCCTGCCAAAGGCGAGGGTGGAGAGCCTGCGGTAGCTGCGGCGATGCTGAGCCCTGACAGCACCCGGTAGGATACATCCGTGCATCCAGGATGGGGGGCAGCCAGGAAAGGTCTTGAGGTGGACTCTGTCACAGGTAGAATGGAAATTTCAGACAAAATTAATTAGAGAAGGCCTCCCATTGAGTCACAAGGTAAAGAATGGACCCCTTTGCTTTCTGAACTTCTCAGAGAGGAGTCTGGATCCAGTATTAGCCCCAGGCTTTGTCAACAGTTTATGTCTAGAGGATTATATGAGTGTTATTGAATCTTTATACTATTTTGTCCCACAGGATAAAGGATGACAAACCAAACATATTCATATAAAAAAAATAAAGCATTTATTATGAAAATTATTAGACTAAAAAAACTTTGTCAAAATTATGTACTACACAGTACAAGTAGTTATAACTACTAGCACAGATAGTACACTATTTTTGAAGGAATATTGAAGCAATTATATTCAAGCTAGAAAAAACAATTACTAAGTAGAGATTGATGTTACTCATGCTGACCACTGACCATGGGCAAATGTCTTTTGCTCAGCCCTGAGGGGTAACCTTCAGGGTTGTCCCTGCTCAAGGAGAGTCTACACACACACTCAGAGAAGGGGTATGTTGGAAGACTCTCCCGTTAAAGACTTGGACTGGTCTTTCATTGTGATTTACAGTGACTGACTGTCAGGATTGTCTCCAGGCCAATTGTGTCAGCTCTTCATCTTTAGATAAGTTATCAGTAGGTATCACTTGTTGGTTCCTTTATCTGGTATTTTATCACATACGTTGTTCTTCCTCAGAATGATTAACTTTGGGATTAGCATTCAGCACGTTTTCAGCATTCTTCACGACCAAAAGCAGCATCAGATCCCCTTCTCTGTTCACCACTTTGCAAATAGGGTATTTTTCAAGTTGTTTTACCCCCACTCCAGCCAGAGCATCCTGCTACAGATTCTCAGTCAAATCTCAGCTAGAAAGGATGCACAGGCCTCTTTTAACACCTATATCGGTAACTCTTCTGCATTGCACTGTGGCTTGTCTTGCAGAGGATGACTAGAAGTGAACTGCAAGGAAACATCACACTGGGAAACACATCTCCACATGGTTAGCAGGAACAGTCACTGGTTAGCATGACCAGCACCATCCACTTTGGTTTGATGCTTAGGTCCTTCTGCATGATTTCCGTATTTTGTACAGAAATATGAGGTCTTGCCATTGAAAACTGTCTCCTCCTCACTGATTTTAATCCTTCCTTTGCATCCAAGAAAGATGAACAATAATTCCACATAGGGTGTATTCTCACTGGTTTTCCTTTTCATGCAGTGGAGTGTTCCTTCCAGCATTTCAGTAAGCATTCCAGGTTTGTTCCAGGAAATAAAATGTAGGTCTAAAATAGCAGTCACTCAGCTTAACTGATTATCAGAACATTTGCAGGAATCTGATTGCCTTACAGTTGAATGGCTGATATCATAAACCTCCCTGGGGAATACTCTCTTTCAAGCAGAAAATGCTCTCTTTCAAGCAGAGCATTGCTTGTGTTTTGGTCCATAGAAGCAGAGCCAAGATCCATTCATTGAAGTTTTCTCTCTAACCCCTCATGAATGTACACCATTTCTTGCCAATGTACAGTGTTTATCCTTTAAAACTTTGTCCCTTCCCTTTTAAGGACCAGCACAGTATTATAGTGATATGTTAGATAAAGAGATTGCATGAGATGGTCACATTTTTCAGCAACAAGTCCCACTGAACTCACTAGATCGTGATGAGATGTAGCCTGGAATGCACATTAAGGTATTAATGGAGTGTGTATGCTTGATATCAAGTTTTCATGCTGAGGTGCACTGGTGTTAATGTAGTTTGATTACAAAGCCTAATGTAAATTCTTAGACAGATATTCTATTTTAGCTGAGAAACGAATGCTGACAGTTTACTGCAAGATGACAAATGAATGCTGACATTTTATTCTTACATGTTTATAAATCAGTTTAAAGGTTAAGAGTCATTAATGCGGGCAATCTGAAGAATCTATATACATAAACAAAATATTCATTTTTGGATAACTATGTATGTTCAATGTCATTCAGAAAGATAGAAGTCAGATTAAAGAATGAGGAAAAAAATGCAAATTTATCAGTATTAGTTTATCTTTTAACTGAAAACTAAATTATGTGATTCATAGGCCTTCTGATCAAACCATAATGTACCTGGGGATTTTTTTTTTCATTTACTTTAAAAATAAAATACCTACATGACAATTTGTAAAGAATAAAGATTAACCCCTCCCTTCCCACATGACACACACTGATTAGAAGCATTTGTCAGTATCTGAACCAATCTTCCAGTCACTCTAGAAAAGAGATAATCGGTATGGTCTGTGCTAGGACGCATCACTGGAATTATTTACATTCTTATTTTTATTCCAATTTTTCCTGATATTACCAGAACTAAGAAATAGTCATGGATTCCTCATCTATTTCCAAGAAAGGGTATAAACAGTGCTCTGAGAAGGGTAAAAGTTCCAGTAGCAGTTTTTAATGGCTGATGAGGGCTGCCTCTGGACGAGAAAGGGACTACGGCAAGCAAAAATTATTAATGGATTTTACTAAAACTCTGGTAAATCTAGATGAGCATGCCCTATGCACCATGTTAGATATATACACTGTGGAGGATACAACCACCTTCCTCTTGGAAGCAAGCACTTGGCTCATCACAGTTTTTCCTGGGTAGATGACCTACACAGCACACTTTACCACATACAGCATAAGATCCCAATTGTTTTCCAGATGTTTACGATATTTTCCTCATAAAAATATGGTATTTTGTATCTTTTGTTATCCATTAGCTAACTTACAAACCTAAAATATATGTTTGGAACAATTTGACTTAAGCAATTCTTATTTCATTTTTGAAGAAGGAACTGCAGCACACAATTACTTGGAAGTTATGGTTGTATTTCCAAAATTATTAAAGCATATATATATATATATATATGCACATATACATATAAACATAACACAGATCACCCACAAAATAGCTATGGCCAAGGAAGGCTGAGAGCAGAACTTTAGGTATTTGACTAGTATGTTCAAATAATTTTTTATTTCTCAGCATTCTTGAATCACCTTCTGAATTAAAATTGTGCAAAATTTGTCTCCTGACCACTTCTTTTGTTTTCCCTGACTAGGGGAAAACATTTAAACCCAGAAATCTATTTTACATTAAGTAGGTCACAGGCTGCTTGGTGTGCATCAGCAAAGTATCTCCTGAGCTCACTAGTGCAAGACCAGCTTTCTTTCCTCGGAGGAAAGCTAGAAACTTGAATCTGTTGCTCAGGTCTAGAAAATATTCAAACTGAACATTACTATTACACAAAAACTGTATGTTCCACTGCAAAATGTTCAGAGGTCTAAAAACAACAACAAAAAAATTCAGAGCATTGCTAAACTGAAATTCATTTTCAAATTCAAGGCAGCTCTCGCTGCCTTCTTCACAGCTCATTTATACTCCTTCTCAAGACGCCAGCTGGCGTTCAGATTGTTGTTATGAAAACTTAGGGGATGAGCTATTGAGAGACAGTCAGTCTTGGGAAGTAAGGCTTTTCATTTCACCTCTGCAAGAATGTACTGCTTTTCTCAGGCAACCACATGCAAGCAATTCAAATGTAAGCCTTTTGCTGAACCCTGGCAATAAAGTATATATTCTACTCTATGCTGAGCCACACTTTGTCTGACCACTATGTAAGCACCTGTCAAACACAATAAACACCTGCAGTGCAGGTATATCATTACATTTGTCTGCCACAATGCCTTGATTAAATTGACCTCTTGTTATTCAAAAGGCTGAACAGACACCTGGAACAGCATGGTGCTATGACAGAGTTGTGCTTTTTATATTGAAAATATTTCAAACTTTTGAAAATTGTTACACAGAAGATAGAACTGTCATCTGTACGTGTTTGAAGTTTGTGTGTTGTTTTTCAATGATTATATTTAAATACTCTGCACTGAAATAAAACCAAAATATCATTCATCAAAGATAAATAACTTTTATGCTTCCTGTTTAAACTAGATTATTTGCTTAGGAAGAAAACATTCATCACCACTAAATTCAGAAAACAGCAATACTTTGCATTCACATAATCTTTTTTTTAAACATGTCCACTGCTCAGGATCTGAACTGCTCATGGCTGAACGAGTGAGATCTCTTTGGTGTGTCAGTGATTATATCCCCTAAAGCCAAGCTTCTCTATTTTCTATGTCCTATCTACATCTGCATAGCACATCATGTAGTTATACCGCCCTAGTGAAACTGGACTTAAATTTTCTGCATGAACTGCTATTGTGAGGAGATATTGAATGAGTCTTAGAAAGCTTTGATACATCTCAAAGTAGTGCAGAAAGGAAACATATTTCTTACAAATTCCCACAATTTAAAAGGACATTACCTAGAATTTTTCAAATTCTGCATTACTTCTTAGGCCTTCTTCTAAACAGAGAAGAAGCTCTTTCATTGTTTTAAGTGTCCCATCTCACTCTTACCTCAATGAGAAGTATCACTGATGTTTCTGAAAATAGGCTAAAAAAATTCTTAAGATAATTCTGAAGCAAAAAATGTTTCTAATGGTGCCTCCAGAGAATGGGAGACCAGCAGCTGACAAAAACTGTAAATGAGTGTTTATACATCCGGTAAACTAGAAAGCAGTTCCAAGCCATCCTAGAGCAAAGTTTTTACTGAGAAGAACACAGCTATGAAAGTATAAAAACTGATTTTTCAAGCCTTCAGATTGGGAAGGGAACGGTCTTGGAACTTAAGGAAGACTTTACTGTAGCTTTGGAGCTGAATTTTGAAGTTGCTATCAGAGAAGATATAAAAGGGTATATCTTATATAATCTGAGGGGGATTTAAACTACTGCAGTCACAGACTGTATTGAGGCAGTAATGGAAATGCCATTTTTCCATATCTGCTCTATGCTTACCTGAGAATCCATTAGATGGGGAGGACTTAACCAGCTGGAGAAACAGACCTGAGCAGACAAAAGGTAAGTTTCTGTAGATGTACATTGCTTCCCAAAAACTGAATTTTAAAGATGCACCATTAAGAGTGCTGTCGTATGTGAGTACTAGTGTCAAGTCCCACAGGAACACAAACTTCCCTTGCCATGGATAACCCTGCACCAGCCCAGAGAAAAAATGAATCTTACATAGATCGAACACTGGCTGTGCTCTTCTTGCACTCAACAAAGCCATCCCCTTGGTAGAAGACACGAACTGTTGTCTGGATAGGAGTTTCAGCTGTCATATACATTTCTCACCTTGAATATTGTGTGCAGCTTTGGTCTCCACAATACAAGAAAGATATTAAGCTATTAGAGAGCATTCAAAGGAGAGCAACAAAGATGGTGAAGGGCCTTAGGGGGAAGCTGTATGAGGCACAGCTGAGGGCACTTGGTCTGTTCATCCTGGAGAAGAGGAGACTGAGGGGAGACATTGCAGTTACAACTTCCTCATGAGGGGAAGAGGAGGGGCAGGCACTGATCTCTTCTCTGTGGTGACCAGTGACAGAACCCAAGGGAATGGCCTGAAGTTGTGTCAGGACAGATTTAGATCAGATATTACTAAAAGGTTCTTCCCCCAGAGAGTGGTTGGGTGCTGGAACAGGCTCCTCAGGGTAGTGGTCACAGCACCAAGGCTGACAGAGTTCAAGAAGTGTTTGGATGATACTCTCAGGCACATGGTGTGACTCTTGGGGATAGTCTGATGCAGGGCTAAGGGCTGGACTTGATGATCCTTGTAGGTCCCTTGAGGCTTGGGATATGGTAAAAAAGATAGACTGAGGTCCTAGTCTGAATTTAAATTAAAACTTTTCCAAGTTTAGCAATGTTCAGGTATGAAAGTTCTGCTCACCTCACAGCAAATTATTTTGTATTTTTCTTACATACACATTTTTGGCCAAGCTGGAGGGATAAAGTGCAGAGATAACTATCTGACTTAGAAAACACAATTAAAATCTGTTTCACTGGGAGTTCTTCCATTTATTACAGTTAACACAAGAATTAAATTCAAATGATGTTGGAGGTAACTTTAGAGTCCAGGTCCATAATGATCAGGTCAACATCTGGTGAAACCTTCCTTTTACTTTTCTAGGGATTTGTTATCTTTCTCTTTGTTTCCTTGGGGGTTTGATGTAATAGGATACAATGTCTGACTGAAGGCAAGTGAGAAATCAAGAATTAGTTTAAGAGAGAAAGTGAAAGAAGAGGGAAAGGAAAAATGTGGAGAAGAAGGTGGTGTTACTAAGAATATTAGAAGAGAAAGAGTGAAAATGAACTTGACAGCTTAGTGGGGGACAAGGTACGATAGACCCTACAGGGAACAATAGAATTTGGCTCTGGAACCTACTATTTTTAAACACAGCAATTTTGAAGACTCTGAAATAACACACACAGCCCATAGGCCTGTTGCAGCTTTCAGTTACACTATTGATAGTTCAGAAATTCTTGCTGATCCCTAACAAAACAGTTCTGGATTTCCATTATTGCAACTGACAACACAGTCAGGGTGAAAAATGTACAGACAGCCTATGAAGATGCCCAAGACCATGTAGACATGCAAAATAAAAGTGAAATGTTGGTCATTTCATGAAGTGGTGGAAGAAGTCCAACCGAAGTTCATAGAACAATCAGATGGTTTGGGTCAGAAGAGGCCTTAAAGATCATTTAGTTCCAACCTTCCTGCCATAGGCAGAGACACCTTCCACTACACCAGGTTGCTCAGAGACTCACCCTTGAGCAATTCCAGGGATGGGACATCCACAACTTCTCTGGACAACCTGTGCCAGTGCCTCACCACCAAGTAAAGAATTTCTTCCTAATATCTAATCTAAACTTACCTTCTTTCCTTTTACACCCTGTCCTGTCACTAAAGGCCTTGGTATAAAGTCTCTCTCTTTTAATCCTTCTTAAGTATTGAAAGGGATTAATAAGCTCTCAATAAGCTGCCAATAAGCTTCAATAAGCTCTCCTCAGAGCCCTCTTGTCTCCAATCTGAACAACCCCAACTTTCTCAGCTTGTCTTTGTAGGAGAGGTTTTCCATCCCTCTAATCTTGGTGGCCTCCTCTGGACCCGCAGCAACAGGTGATGGTCGGAGCCAAGAGGTTCAGTAAGGCCAAGTACCGGGTCCTGCACTTTGGCCACAACAACCCCCTGCAGTGCTACAGGCTGGGGACAGAGTGACTGGAGAGCAGCGAGGCAGAAAGGGACCTGGGAGTTTAGATTGACAGGAAGATGAACATGAGCCAGCCGTGTGCCCAGGTGGCCAAGAAGGCCAATGGCACCCTGGCCTGGATCAGGAACAGTGTGGCCAGCAGGACCAGGGAAGTGATTGTTCCCCTGTACTCAGCACTGGTGAGGCCGCACCTCGAGTACTGTGTCCAGTTCTGGGCCCCTCAGTTCAGGAGGGATATTTAGGTGCTGGAGTAGGTTCAGAGAAGAGCTACGAGGCTGGTGAAAGGACTGGAGCACAAGTCCTGTGAGGAGAGGCTGAGGGAGCTGGTGTTGTTTAGCCTGGAGAAAAGGAGGCTCAGGGAGACCTCATCACTCTCTACAACTACTTGAAAGTAGGTTTTTTCCAGAGAGAGTAATCAGACATCGGAATGGGCTGCCCATGGAGGTGGTGGATTCACTGTCCCTGGAGGTTTTTAAGATGAGACTGGATGTGGCACTTAGTGCCATTATCTAGTAACCACGGCAGTGTTGGATCAAGGGTTGGACTTGATGATCTTGGAGGTCTTCTCCAATCCAGTTGATTCTATAATTCATGGAGTTCAGCAAAGGAAAGTACAAAGTCCTGCTGCTGAAGAGGAACAACCCCAAGCACTGGAACAAGTAGCCCAGAAAGGCTGTAGGGTCTCTATCCTGGGAGATATTCAGAAACCTAACTGGATACACCCTTGAGCAAGCTGTTGTAGCTGACCCTGCTTGGGCAGGGCTGTGGTTGGAGTGGGTGGTTTCCAGAGGTGCCTGTCACCCTCAACCATTCTGTGACATTGCCTTTGCTGGGATATGGCTCTACCCCTCTATAATTTTGAGGAGGTAGTGGCTCCTACTCTCCAGCCAACCGTATCCCATATGAAATAAGCTGTTTGTATAATACATAAATGCAGCAGAACCTGTAAAAGGTCACGAAGACATATTCTCTTTTATCTGCTTGTAGGCACTGCAACTGGAGTGAGCAATTCCATAATTCATTTCAATGGGAGTTTTGTTAGCATTAGATGTAGGTTCCAAATGCCTGACCTGCATTTTTATGGGTGATTTGTTAGCAGCAGTGGGTAATCCTGCAGAGAGAAGAGGTTTTGATACTCAGCTGAGTACTAACTTTAACTCATCTCCATTTCTAAGAGAACTCCAAATAGCAGGGTAATTCATGTTTTCAGAATGCCACATTTTGCATCAAACTGTTTACTGCAATGAAACAAGTAATTTGTTTTTATCTGAGCCTGTATCATATCTCTCATTTCACTGCTGGTTCTAAACATAAGTCAAAGGTGCTTGAACTGTGTTTCTTTACATCAGCAATGCATCCACAGCAGGATCTTCCACAGCCCAGAGTAATGGTTCATAAATGTCATGGGACAAAGTTGTACAACATCTCATTTTTTAATTTTTATCTTATCTGGTGATAAGAAAGTTTTGGAATTTGTTGTTTGGGAAAGAAAACTGGCATTTTTATCATGTAAGAATGAACTCTACTTTAACCTTGCTGGTTATTGGTGTTAATTGCATTTGTTATTAACTTAAAGCAAATGCAAAAACTAATATTATCACTTAACCATAATTTGTGGTTGGCAAATGTACACAGTAGTTTTGTATCAGGAAGGCATAACAGTTATCTGCAAGCTGAATACTTTATATAAATATTATTTTTGCATTGTGAATGTCAATGTTAAAACTATTATAAAAGACATAAACCAGGATATATTTTTATGTTGGAAGAAAAAGGTTCACATTGGTGAGGAAGGTTCCTGCAGAGCAGAGACAGTTTCTCCTGTGAAGTGACTGTCACAGTAAAGCTCAAATACATGAAATCATAACAACATCTCTTACACAATTATAACATTTAGTTCCATAAATTACGCAAAAGCCTTGAATGTATTTTAATGATACTACAGATTTAAGTAACATTGTAGTTATGTTAACATACTAAAATTTTCTGCAAACATTGCCAACTTTTTTTTTCCCTGATATAAAAATTACCTACCAAAAAGACACTTCTCATAAAAAGAAAGAGATTTCTGATATAATTTACAAAAGCATAGTGCATGTCAAGTTTTCTAACATTGAAGATAAGCCTTGATTGCTGATAAGCCATTTTCCCAATGTCTGCTTAATGTAAAAAGACAGAAGCCAGCACAAGGCCAGAATCCACAAATCCCTTCCCCACATTATAACCCTTAAAGTCCTTCTTATCCCTTTCTCTCTTTTTGTTCCAAAGGCTTTCTCTCTGTTTTGTAGAGTAACTCAGGTAGGAGGAGAAAAATGGTAAATGCTGACTTCTCTCTATCCTTGTAGCTGCCCCTGTGTAAGGCTTGGGATTCTTCTGAGATCCCTAAGGGATGGCTAGACCTCAACTGCTGAGGAACACAATGAACCCAGACTCCACTTTTGGGATGAATATTAGGTTATTATATCAACAGTGAGCATTAAAATTACCAATAGTGTCATTCAAAGTGCATGTCCAACCCATTCTTGCATGGAGTTCTCCTACAGGGAAATATTTCTAAGCCAAAGCAGACAAATGACTGAGGTTCTGGATGTAGTGCTTAGCACTCAGAGAGGAGTGAGTTTCAAGATGTGGTGAGGGATATAAAAGTCCTAACAAGGAGACTCAACTGGAGGAGATGAGAACAACTGAGTGGACATAAACCTCATTCTCAAGAGGTTTTAAGTGACTCTGTGTCTCCAGTGATGGCAGATTGCATAGTCTGGTCCCTTTTAGAACATGTCCTGGCTAAGGGGTAGATATCTGAAAGAAGACCCAGGAGATGAGACAAACTATTGTTATATTCATTTTCCCTCAGTAGTTCTTGTGTTAAACTATGCTTATTTCCTAATAGGTATCCCTTCTTCTTGACTAAGACCCAAACCCCAATAACAAAATTGTGCTTTTGCAGTAAAATTTTAATATAATATCTCACTGATATATTTCTAAATGTGTTTGAGGCACAATTTGAAAAGCAACAATACCCTACTATTTTGAAATCTCCTAAAACCATAAATACTGCACCTCCCACTAGGTAGCTCTTTAGATGCTTAATCTTTTAAAATCAATCTTGTGTTTTTTATAAATCAAATGTGCAAGTTACCTTGAGGGAGAAAACTGTACACTGTCAGTTGGCCAGCAATCAATGTTCATAAACTTCTCTACATACTTGGAAAGCTTGTGCCTCTTCCACCCATTGCTGCTCCAATAGAGAACAACCCTGTTTCTGCTGGCAGCTAAGAGTGCCAGTGAACAGCTGCCAGAGCAGATGTCCCAGGCTGGGCAGGACCTTGTCCCTGTGGGGGATCTTATTCACCTGACAGATCCTTAAGAGACCTGCCAGATGAAGGATGTGGGAAAGGAGGTGTGGCAAGCATATGCAGGGTAACCCTTGTCATATGTGGCTGCATCACAGCACCCTCCACCTTGCTTCTGCTGTGTACACTACCCAGTTGGGTGCTGAACTTTTGCTTTTAAGGGAGTGGAGAGGGAAGGAGTTTTAGTTGAATCTTTCCTAAATTAAACCTTCAGCATTTCCTTCCTTTGGTCTAGGAAAGAGTTCAAAGATTGACCATCTAAACAGGTGGGTTTTTTTCCCCAAAACTCTTCTTACCTGCTCTTTTTGTTGAAAGACATCATTTGAGGGGGGTTTGTTTTCTATTCTGCTTGGAAAACTTGCGGCAGTAAACAGACATTCTCCTCTCTTTGCATACTTACCCTAATATAGAAACTTCAATCACAGGCTGAGATGGTTTCTCTCTAAAACAATTTTCTTCCTTGATCAGTTTTTGAACCTACAGGTCTTTTATTAGATTACCTAAATGTATCTCTTGGGAGTAGCTTCATCAGAATTAGATCAAAAATGTCAAAGCATCAAAGTGGCCATCTGTTATCCCTCAAGCCAAATGCCAACATAATCAGCCCACAGGTATTTTCTCCATATTCCACTAAGACTTAACTTGTGAGGGGTTTAAGAAGACTTCTTCAAAAAAAGGGAGAGCCAACAAATTGAAGGTGAATCCTCCCAAGTGGTTGAATAAACCAGGGACATTTTTTAGGGCTACATAGACTTGAAGCTTTATTACCATTTCACATTTCAGCTTCTCCATTTCCCACACTTGAGGCTCATGTGTGAAACCAGACTGCGAGTGGCAGAGTTGCTCATGGAATCATATAGACTGAGGACTGTGGTTTCTGCAGTCTGTGTTGTATCAGTCAGTAAAAACTGCAGGACAGAACTTCTGGCATGCAGAAGTTTCTCTTCTTAAAGCAAGGAAAGTATTAGTGAATATGAAAAATTGAGTCGAAAACTGTTTTGATGATAGATGGGCTTCAAAACAGTAGCAGTGCTAGTGGTTCTGAAAAGTGATTACATTTACATATAACCACCACTGCAAGATCACAGGAATCTGACTTCACAGTTTTGGTGTGAACACCTAGAACTTGGAAAGCTGAGATGAAAACTACTTCTGGAGGTGTTTCCAACTTTCTCCTGTTCTATTCATCACACTTCTGGCTTTTATTATTCAGCACCCTATCTAAAAGTTTGAAAGGAACAACTGCTATTCTTAGCCATATGCACCTGCAGGCAAAACTGAATGGTATGTGAGCTACTGTTCCTACTACCAGTTGTGCTTTGAAAGGTTCATGCCAGGCTCAGGTGATTAAGGAAGTTGGGTTAATGCCACAGAACTGGTGCTCTCCATGGGCTCACTCACTTACTGCCCCATAGCAGAGTTGGTGATCTCTCACCACCTTGCTAGTGGAGATTACCACACTCTCCGATACACCAGCTCAGGTGGATCCTTTCACCTGCCTTCACAATGAGTCAGGCACCTTCATTCACGGTGGATAAAGTTAAAAAAAAAACAAAACCACAATAGAAAACAAAACAAAACAATTACAAAACCAACTAAGTTGTCAGGTAGAAAAAAATGAGTGTGTGGACCATTGAATTGGTAGGCAGGAACAAATTCCTTGGCTTGGGACCTGTTCAAAGCAGCTGAGAGTAGAAAGGGGAGATAGCAATTTTGCCAGAAGGACATTTAAATTTGAATGTGAATGAATGTATCATCACCTTCCATGCACCTAAAGGTGCCAGTTTCCCTATGCATTGAGGATTAAAGGGTCTGGCTATTACTTCTGCAATGAAGGATTTGTCAAATCACCTAATTCAGGTGCTTGGTCCAGCTGCTTAATCTAGTTTAGGTTTGGACATTTTCTCATCTCTCTATGTATACATAACTATGTTTTTATATGTAAATGTATGTTATACAGAACTGTGTGTCTGTGCATATAGTAAAAAAACCCCATATATTTAGAAGTTGAAATTGTCAGAATTAATTTCCTGCTCACCCCAGTACAACAGCTCATCTCACCCTTCTAGTCAAAATTTGTTCATCTCATGCTGCTATATTATGAAGAAAGTTCATATGTGACTGCAGATTTCCTACACACCTCCCTTCCCTTGCCCTGTTTTACTCCATACAGAAGTGCCACCAGTAGTATTTTAGTTCATTTTGCTGTGGCTCTAAGAGGTCTGGTTTCAAAGCACTATGTGGAAGACCTAAGTGGAGAGGACCAGGTGTGCTCGCAGGCTAACCCAGCTGAAGCCTGGGTATCTAATTTGACCCTAATTTACAATAGGGTCACAAATATCTGTTCTGTGGATGTCTGCCCTGACAGTTCACGGCAGCGCAATGTCCCAGCTGTGAAGGTGACCTGGAGGAAGAGTTGTGGTTCTCTTCCCCATTGTCAGCCTTATGGAAAAGGAGATCCAACAGAAGCCAGAACCTTTACATTGGCAATATTTAGCATTTGGGAGTGATCTTCCAAGGATTTTGTCTCACCAGTATTTTAGCCTCTCTAACAGGCCTCCTGGGACTTGTAGCATTTTTATAGTTCTGATGCCTTGTAATTGCTGCCTTCTGCAGCCATCAGTGTACCCATACTACACTTGCTGGATTAACACAGTGCTGATTCCCTTTTTCCTTATCTTCTTTGCCCCTCAATAAGATTATCCCACACCACACTTTTTCCATTATACTCACCGTGGAATTTTCTTTAAGCCAGGTTTTCCAGGCCACTCAGAGCTCTACCCGAGTTCCACCATTTTAGAGTGGATTCTGTTTCATTGTTTATGTATGTACATTCAGCAAAGTGAATTAGCCCACCTACACCTCACCTTGATGATGGTGCTGGAATCAATTTGATTTTTTAATTTCTACATCAGGTTTTTTAGTTGTTATTTTTTCATTTTACATTTGCCACTGGTGCAGCATTTATTGTACAAGGGAGAAATCACCGTATACATCCTCTCAGATTGTGTTTGGGATGTGACTGTTACATTCCTGCAGACAATGTCAGACAATGAACATAGTCAACAGTTATCTAGTAGAAATGAGAGACTAAGAAAGTTAGGAGTGTGGATCCGCATCAAACATCAATGATGAAGTTTTATGATTATTTGTAATAATGAGAAAATGTCACCAGAATCCTAACATTACAATTAATTCAAGACAAGCAAACATCAGCTTGTAGCAATATGTTTTACTGCTTGCATTAGGCATGTCCACCTGATTTATGACTACAAAGGAAAAAAAAAATCACCATCATCTGTGAAAATTATGAAGATGTGGTATGAATGAGGACTCACAGCAGCCTTTCAAAGTCTGAATTTTAGGATACAGACAAATAAATGAGGCAGACAGGGATACAGGCACACATTAGTTATGAGCGCTGCCTGTGGATGGGATGTTTTGTGAATAAGGAAATCTTCCTTAGAAAGCCCAAAGTTGAACACAAAACCCTCCAGGAAATCAGTATACAAGGATTTAGGCAGGAACCAGATCCTCTAAATAGTAAGTCTTCACGTGAAGCAATACAATTTTTTGTAACATAAAATCAGGAAGTATTTTAAGGCCTGTTGTTGAGCTATTCATCTCTACTCAACAGTCCTAAAGACTTATTCACTGACTCCAGCTGACAGGGATTAACAGATCTAAACCATTTAACTGAGGTGCTCTGCTTCCTGCTGAGTTCCAGGTGTCAAAGACTCACTAAGAATGGAATCCCTTTGCATAGGTGATTTCATAGATAATTAATAAACCTAACAAAACCTAAAAGAAGAACTTGGGAAGAGTCTACACTCAAGAGGAGTTTTTAGCAATAGGCAGTTTATCACCTGAACAAATGCATAGATATAATCTAAAGGGAATACAAATAACCCCTTGATCAGAAAACAGATTTAAGAAGTTAATTCCTGTAAGCAGTACTTACAATTTAAACAGATGTGCTTCAAGCCCATCTTGATTAGGGCTTGATTACGATTAGGGCAGTGTTGTGCAAACTGGTTTAAGAGACAGGAGAGAGATTTCTGGCTGGTCAGAGTGTTTATTTGCTCATTTCACATGAGCAAACTAAAAAAATTAGTGCAATAAGGAAAGTGAAACGATTAAAAACAGTGTATAAGATTATACGAAAACATGCCCAGCTATGTGAGCACCTTCTTTTATTAAATGTTTTTATATTTTTAACAAATGTATAAGAAATCAAATGTCAGTATCTGCTACCCACCTAGCTAGTGAACAGTTTTACTTTCAGAGTGTCATAACTTTGGGGTTTAGCATGTGTCAGACTTGCCAGTTGTTCCTGTGAAGTGAGTAAAATGTATAAAACGTGTGTAAAATTGAGCAACTCTATGCCCACAGATGCACAGGTTGTGCTTGTTTTGAACTTGTAAAAGTGGGACTGGTTAACCAAATAGGTGATTTATAAAGAGAAAATGCTACCAGGATTATTCTGTTGTGTGAAAGCAATTGGACTAGCCAGTGGGAAGAATATAATGCACCATGGCAGGCTTTAATTTACCTCTGGAATATATCAGGTACCCTCAGCATTCCTAGATCAGAAATGTTTTTCGATAAGGTTTTTCCTTTTCGGCATCACTTTTCAGCTAGGTATTCCCTTTAACCATGATATTCTCCTTTACTTTCTCACAGTCTAAATAGACTCCCAGAGCTCAGCAATTGTAAATTACACTACCTGTGGCTTTCTGACCAGCTTCACCTAAAAAGTTTTCATCTATGCATGTGTATCTTTCAGAATTAGGTTATTTTAATCCAGATGTAATCACCTAGTTTTTTAAACCATTTTTCATGACGGATAATCTTCAAAATAACGTTTGCCACCAAAAAGGTCAAAAGGTAACATCTATCTCAAATACTGTAGAATCTTAGATATACTGGTGTGCTATTTTCTAATGAATATTTAATTGATAATCATAAACAACTTGTCTATTTTATTCTTCCTGTGACTGTAATGCTTTTTCTCGTTCTCAAGTCTTATTACCCAACATATTTGCTATAGGACCAATTTTGGGCCTACAGAATTGATGTATACACCTGTTATCTTTGTTGCAAGTGACAACACAATTTGAGGCACTCTTGATCTGTATTTAAAGCCCAGTTAACCAGCAGAGTTGTTAATAATATTTTTTGAAGAGTTTATTCTTTTTGCTACTGGATCACATGTACCTACACTTACAATAATAATAAAAAAAAGAACAATTTCAGTTACAAAGTAGGCAGAGATGGGATTGCTGAAAGTCAGTGGCATTGCATGCTATTATTCTAGTCTCCAACTGGCTGTTCAGCTGAAACACCATCCTTCTAGGTAGTTTGTTCTGAGTTGGTTTTTTGGCTGATATAGTACTAAATTAAATACAACTGTTTATGTAACTATTCAGGCCATAGTTTTGCTTTCAAATTTGTAGGATGAAAGTGCATCAATAAGTCACTTTTATAATAACAATGTTTTTATTAAAATGGTGTACAGGAGACTGAACAATTGCAAGTGAAGGGTATTAATTGTACTTAGTTCAGATTTTAATATAACATAAATTATTGAATAGTATTTCTAACTGAATTAGTGGAGCAAACCACTATTCTATTAAATGAATGCTACTGTTTTTCATATAGGAACATTGAACACAAGAATCATCATACCAGAGGTGTTAGGAAGGAAACTGTTCCACTGATTTTGACATATGGTGATACTGCCAGGGTTCCTTGGCATCACTAAAGAGAACAGCCTTCCTGGTTTCAGACCTTCACATTTTATCTTTTAGTTCACTAGGTTGTCTTAAACTTAGTTGCACAAGTGACCTGTCAGCAGGGACTCCCTGGAAGTGGAGGCATCCTTTGTATTCATTTTCTCATTGAACACTTTGCTTCCATCGAAGAGGAGGCAATGTTAGCCTCTTCCTAAGAGATTCATTACAGTTTGGGAGCTCTAAATGTACCTTGAATAACAGAATAAAAAAAATTTAAAGAAATTACTGCCAAACTTCTCCAATGATCTGGAATTTTATTCCATCCATATACATGCATAGTAACAACATTTGTTGAGAAATTATTTCTATCAGAAGTAGAACATTATCTTTGTGATCACCAGTTGCAGTATTGCTACTCTTATATTTAAATATATCTTATATATGAATTAGATTCATAATTGCAGCATTGAGTTTAGGTTTTGTTTTAGACTGTGCCTTTCAAAAGATAAAACTGATTGATATGACCTCATTACTTACAATACTGCTTCCAGTAATTTTGTTCATTCTTTATAAAGTATTGCATTTAACAGCAAAGGTTTAAAAATCGAGACAGAGATGCATCAGCAAAAGAAAATACAAGTACTATACAAGAAAGAAAATGCCATCTTCATTTAACGTACGTTTCAGATTAAGAAAGTGGACAGAAACATACTGCTACATACAAATGCAAAGCCTAATGACTAAGGTAATGTATCTGCTAAAATATAAAGTGCAAACTGAGCCCAATTGTTCAAAAAATTGAAATTTTTAAGGCGAACTTCACAGCATAGTTGAAACTTCTTTGCAAGTTATATTTTAGCATATACATATATCTGCAACAGCATATAAGAAAAAAAATCAGGATACACAAGTGCTTTTGAAGCTATTTCTAAAATGCTTTTCTGTATTGTTTGCGACTATTTTCTTTAAAATCTACTATACAGTGCAAACCATATGTGCTACACAATAACTATACAATAACATTACAAATGACTTTAATATAAAGTTTTTAAATAAAAATAACATAACTACAGCTATGAATACTGCTGGTAAAATAAATTAATATTTTTGAAAATGGCACCAATAATACACTTTACTAATGGACTGTAATGAAATTACACCTTTAAGTCTTCAACTCAGCAATAGTGAAATCTCCTGATTGTCCAGATGTAATTCAAACAGCTTTCTTTAAACTGTATGGAACACTATGCTAAACACAGGTACCAAAGGTGACCGATTGTTTCATTTGACATGTTCTGCTGCATGTGAAGAGCAATAAAACTTCTTATGAGTTATAAAGTTTGAAAGATTGTTGAATTGGATGTCACACAGTCGGCAGTACTTTCCACTGCTTGGAGCCTGGGTAGAGCCATTCACACCTTTAGCTATACTAGACAACTGTTCCTCTGCTGTAGGAATTGCTGGAGAGACATTTTCATTTGCAGTTAAGGGATTCTCAGAGATCCAAGAAGGAGACTTGTGCCCATCTTCATGCGGTGGATTCTGGGAAATGTTCTCTTGCTGTGGGTTACCGGCAGGTCTTTCCTCCTGTTTTAGTCCCCCATTAACTATTACCATGCCTCGGTTTTTCGGCAGTAGTGGAAGAGATTCTTTCTTCTGCACAGCACATCCATTCGAAGGTACCTGGCCTTTCGGAGATTCACTTTCTGTATTTGTGCTTTGATCTAGATCAGTATTATGAATGACGAGAGAACCAGAAATGTAATCACTTGGCTTTATTCCATAATATGGAGAAAGCTGATCTGCTCCTTTAGCTTTCTTTATTGCTCCAGGGTAAAGGCATTGTGGAAGAAACAAATGTTTGTTTTCTTCTTTTGTAGCAATAAGCTGGGCCGCTTCACTAAAGACTTTTAGTCCTTGAAGTGTTGCTAAGTGTGTGGAAAATAAGTTTCCATTAGGAGAGGACTGTTTTGAGTTTCCATTTTTCTCACATTTGATTATGCTTCTCTCATAACTGACATCTGGGCTGTTTCTTTCACTTTCTGGGTTTTGAAACACCTTACTGTCGATTTGTCCCAGGTCATTGCGCTGATGGGCAGTGACAGGGCAAAAATTCTGCTTGTGAGCCAGGTAGTTTTCTACCTTGTTAAAACTGATCTTGCACACAGTGCACTCATGGTAGTCCAGCAGCCTTTTGGGAGAAGTGGACGTCCTCTCCGATGGGGGCAAGCACTTTTTACTGAGATCTATTGGCACATCCATCTCCAAGCAAGATACAGTGGAGTGGGGAGTATCACACTTTGAAACTGGAGCACACTTGTTAATAGACAGTGATGTTTCCAGATGCTTTGAGACTATTCCTGGAAAGATATCACATCGTGGATGGTAACAATCTCCAAGACCCTCTGTTGACTCTTGAGTAGATGTACAAGGATTGCCAAGATTAGCCACTTCTAAAAATCGCTGTTGAACTAGTGGTGGCCTTTGCTCTTGCTCTGGCAGGCACATCTCATACATCTTCCTTCGCTTCCGAGTACGCATTGTTCTCTGCATGGCAGGCACTTTGTTGGAAGCGGACCTCTTCAGTGGGGGATCATGGCGAGTAGCACAGTAATACTGCTTGTGGACCATGTAGGTTTCATGTCTGCTGAAAGTAATATTACAAGCTTCACATGTGGTCTTGTTAGGGTCACTCTCGCCCTCTACTAAAGGAGCACTGGGATTTTTCACATCAGAAGGTTTTCCGTTTATCTTCTCATCACCGTTGCTTGCAGTTGACAACTTCTTGGGTTGTGCAGTAAAGTCTTTTTCATGACTTTTATTGTTTGGCCCGATCAAATCTAAAACGCTGGAAGAGTTTATGCAAGATGTCTGCAGAAGTTGATTCTCTGGATCTGATGTGTGAGGAGCTGCATTCAGGATGTTTATAGAGCTTTGACCATTACTGGGACTGACAGCTTCTGGAATTTTTTCTGGAACACTGGAAAAATCTGGGGACTTCGCCATCTGCTGCCATCGGCTGCTGCAGTAATGCTTTTTGTGAACCAAGTAGTTGTCCAAATTATTGAATGTTATGTTGCACTCAAAACATGTAGCCCCTTTAGGCATCAGAGGACTGTAAATTACGGGAGGATAATTGCTACTTCCATGCCTCAGTCTTCGATGGACCAGTTCTGACATTTTGGCTAATATCTCTGAAGCCTGAGGAACCACAGTGATGTCTTGGGGAAAAGCAAACTGGGAGAGAAAAGGTCCCATTGGGAAAGAAGGACCAATATTAGGCTGAACGGGAGATGAAGCAAGTCTTGGACTGGATGGTTCGGATTTTATTTTAGTATATGAAAAACTCTGCTTATTTGCTGCAGGTTGTGTTTCTGGCCTCTGGTTTGGAAGGAAAAGTGGAGCCTTTTTTTCACATTTATCAAGCTCTGTATCAGAACTTGCATCTTTAGTCTGCATGGTCTTTTGGCTCTGGGGAACATCATTTCTGCTTAACAGGTCCGTTGCTGGCTGTAAACCTTCTTCGTTTCCACTTGGAGAGTGTTCAATGTCACTTTCTCTCTGGATTTTGTTGCCAGAGACATGTAACTCTTGGTGCTGCAGTAGCTCCCTCTGAGTTTGGAAGCCAAAATGGCAGTGATTGCATCTAAAGGCAGCTTGAGTAAGATGCGAGAACAGGTGCTGATGAAAGTTAATCACTGAGTCTGCAGTGTAAGTACAAACTGTGCATTTCAGACTAGCACCGGGCGGGAGAAATTCTTCCATTTTCACTCCTGTAGAAAAGACAAGTAAAATACAAAATGAAGTGACTATTTTGTCTGTCGTGAGGAATATTGGAAAATCAAGTGCACAAAAGGTACAAACACAGCGAGAATGATTAATTTTCTTCTGATGAGATGGCATTAGTCACCCTGAAAATACTTGAATTGGTCTTTCCTCAAACCGCTAGAGGTTATTCCCAGACTTCTGCTCTGCTTTGGAGAGCCCTAGTATTTGCATGCATTCAGCAGAACTGAAGGGAAAGAACAAGGGAAAAGATAAAAATAGACTGAACTTATTCTAAATGAAAAAGTCTTTGAAATTACAGTTACAACTAAAGGGAGACATAATGTTCCCCATATACAATCACTGGAAATTTTGAATGCACAGAAAGCACATAAAGGTCAAGAGGTTCAAGGTTATGATATGGCTTGAGGTACAGCCCTCAAGAGTGCCTGAAAGCCACAGACAAAGCAGAAGTAGCATTTTGAGTGTTATTGATGCTGAGCTCTTTGTTTGCGTGGGTTGGCTGTAGTGTGGGAACAGGCTACAGATCTATCCTCATCAGAAAGGACTGATAAGTTGTGTTCATTGTTAAGGCAGCAGGAGCAGTAAGACAGCTTCACTGACATTTTATTTTCCACATATAATGGCCATTGGCAACTATTGCTATAATACAACACCTTTTCCTCATGTATTCACTACCACTTTCCCTATCAATAACAGTACATTTGAAGCCATCTTACAGTCACTGATTAAACAAAAACCCCTGTGTTTCATAGCATTGTGAAACAGAAAATGCTTTAAAAAGAGATAAGACTAAATTTCTTTACTGCAACAACATGGATTCTGGTTACCTTTTAGACAATAAAACATGAAAAAATATTGGTAGGGATGATATTCAGAATTAAAAATGAGTATTTGCTCTGCCTATACATCAAGACATATACCACACCTTAGTTAGATAAATCAGGTTGGTGGTAGTTGGACAAAATGAAACTGTAAGAATACTGCAGATCACTCTGTGGGAAGTTACTCTGTTTTATCTGGAGGTCCTCACTTCTCCCCTAGCATCAGTGACCCCCAAAGTTGTGAATGACATTTGAAATTTGACCTGCTCTTGGCTGCAGAGGCCAGAAGGGAACCAAGGAGATACACAGCATTTTAATCAGTGCCTGCTCCTGTCAGGCACTTCTTCCCCAGGAGGCCCTATGAGGCTTTAGCACCTCCACTGCCACAAGATGGTGCTTTATATGCTTCCCCATCATATGGTACAGTGACAGCAGGATGTCTATGGACTTTGCATTTCAGTCAGGGCTCCATGTTCCAGTGGTGTGTGTCTGCTAGAGCCTCCAGCTGGAACAGTAACAGAAGTTGAAGAAAACTCAGGGCTTCCAAAGGTTACAGGGGATTTGGAAACGGGATGCAAAAGGTGTGATAATGTGTATAGAAAAATTAAGACTGACAGGATCTGAAAGAAAGCAAGAATGATTGAACAGACTGGTTTATGACTAAAAATAAAGGGAACAGCCTGAGATCCAGCCTCTGTTCTAAGAAATACCTACAGAGATGCTTATCTCCAGATTACAAGCAGACAGAGTCATTCACAGCTCATAGCTCTAAACCCTGGACACCTAAGCCAACTAAGCCAAAGGTATGCCACCGAATGCAAATAGCTGAAGCAAATCTTTTGCACAATGGCTAAGACTTCAGAGTTTTCCTCTGTTTGGGGAGAAATTAATCTGTTTATCTTCCCAGAGTACCAGGTTATAATTATTAGGCTGTAAGACATGTTGGGTTGCATTCACCTGCTCTTGTTGAAGCTGCTGTAGCCTGTGGTTTTGCTGGTTCACTGAACAGTGAAATATTTGCTAGGCAACAGACAGAAAATGGCAATAGCCTGATATTCAAAGTGAAGATTTCGAAGCACAAAAAGATCTGACCTCTAATTGAATGGCTAAGGGTTGCCTGTGTTGTATATACAAAGGAGTTTTCACTCAAAGCTCTTCTAGTCCTGTTCTGGGAGGTACCAAACACCTCCAAGGCAACATGATGCCTTCTAGATTTGCAATTGCTGCCCAAGTATCACAGGAATGTGTTTCACTTCACCAAATCCACAGAGTAGGTTCCTAATGCCCCAGGAGCTTTTACACTGCAGCTGAATAAGGCTTTCTTCTATGACTAAAGCACTCATTAGTGTCCTTTAGACTTCATTCATTTACCAGGAGGATTGGGAAGACCTGTAAAGCCCTTGCATCTTTCCAGACACAGCTCTGTACACCAGAAAGCCAACACACCACACACTGACACTGTAGTCTTTATTTTTAGGTTTTCTCTGCTACTGAAAACTCCAGTGCAGAATGTCCTGCAAACTCACTTGTTTTTCCAGTCCCAATGCAATTCAAAATTGGTCATCTACAATGATCTGCTGATGTGATGCTTAGGGACATGGTTTAGTGGTGGACTTGGCAGTGCTGGCTTAACAGATGGACTTCATGATCTCAGAGGTCTTTTCCAATCTAAGCAATCCTATGATTCTTTGTTTCTGTGATTCTAAAATACTATCCCCGTTTTATACTTATTACAAGGGAAAAGCATATTGTTATCAAACAAGAAGTTTTTTATGAAACAAGTGTCCTGGTAAAAGCACAAAGTTTTGGACCATGATCTTAAAGCCTTCTGCCTAAGAAGCCTACTCTAGGACACTAATATCTTACTTCACAAGGTCTTGCTCTCTGACTGTGTGTCTTTCTCTCCTGAGCAGCGCAATAGGGCAGGTAGAGATTGTAATCTAGCCAACTCATATTTGGTAGACAGAATCCTGAAGTAATTAATCGTGTCTGAATTCTTGAGCATACCTCCACCAGTAAAGAAATGCTGCCTGTACCTGTGTATACACACACTAAGAGAGAAATAGCATTCAAATGAGGATTAGTAGATAAATGACACCAGTTACCTGGGAGAGGTGTTTGGTGTAGAACACAGGTCAGAAACTGTTGACATTTTGGTATTATCTACAAGCAATATTTGCATATATTTGGAGAGACATTGATCCTCTGAATGTCTGCAGTGAATAATTCTTCAAATAGCTAAATCTAGAAGATGATCCATGAAAATACATGGTACTTACCACTGTGAGAATTTAGGTGCATTTCCAGAGCTCTTGCATTCGAAAAACTTTTGGTGCACTGCGGAAAGGGGCAGACACTGGATATCTGCTGAGCACTGTCTTCACTCTCCTCTGACAGCTGCGCCGGCCCCTCTCTTTGCCTCCCACTGCAGTAATACATGAGATGGGCCTGCAGGTTCCGCTCACTTCGGTACCAAATGCCACAGGATTTGCAAGGGAATATGTCCTCTACAAGTAAACATATGCAGTGTAGATTAGCTACAGTGCACTTGGTGCCAATCAATTAACATAGGTGGATTAATTCACCCCCCTTCCCCATTAAACACATGCTTATTTAATAAAATATTGAAGAAGAGACATGGGTTTATTAAAATGTGACTTGCGGATGGGAGACTTAACATGTGAGACAGTTGTTTCTTTCAAAAGGACATTTTAAAAAAAGTTGCATAAAGAAAACAGCTAGAAGTTTTTGGCACATAATTATTTTAAAAAATTAAATTAAATTAAATTAAATGTTTATTTGGAACATACAGTATTAATTCAAGAACTAAGCTGTATTTTTCAATACATCACTACTCAGTAGGGGACACCTTTCAATTACGCTTTTTTTCCTGTGCGCTCAAGTCTTTCCAGCTCTGGGCCTTGGAATTTTTGAGTGCTAACTGCAAATCATTCTGAAGAACATGTATTTTCAGAATGCTTATGCAGTTATTACTGTAAGATCCTGTTGCTCTGATATCCAGGAGGCCAAACTAGATTACTTTTCCTTAAGACCCTATCATATTGAATGCAATATAATATTAAGTAGCATGTCTATTTCCTGGGTTCCTGTTCTTATTAATATTAGAAATTGAAATTTCCTATGTATTTTCTGTTGTCTTGTTTTTGGTAAATTGTTGTTTTTCCACTTTTCACTGCACAAAAGGGATATTTACTAAGAATAAGGCAATTTTTCATTGTGTCCTATCCCAAAGTGTCAGCAGCCTCTCTAATGGGAGACTATGCAGAGGTTGCACAGAATGCTTCCAGCAGCTAGAGGAGTTGGGATTTTGGTCATGGACTAAAAGATGCAAACTCTAGTAATGTGAAGAGTAATAATGCATATGGTGTATTTACACCAAGTGGACAGATATTTGGTTGCTAATATCCTGTCAGAGGACACCTACACCGTAATTCATGTATCTGTCTCAGAAGGACAAAAGACCCATTTGACCTTTCTGAAAGCTGAACCTTCCATCCTATCAGTAAGAACAAGACGAAATCCCTGCCCTTTTGAGGCACATCTACATGAGTAAATTAAACTGTGACAAGGTCCACACTTGAGCATTAGAACTTGTTTATAGTGTTAAATGACAAGAACAGTCCCTTCTATACTTTTGGTTTAAGTCAATTAATACTCTTCCCATTCACACATACATTTCAGGAGTTGCCATAGGCCTAGGATAATTCTCTGCATCTGGTCTGGACATTTCTCACCTGTTTTTGACATAAAATTATGAGTGACTCCAATCTGTGAGAGCTGACCTCATGATCAGGCAATGAGCAATTGCAGTCAACATCAAAACACATCTTGGTCAACATCAAAACTCCCCCGACTTCAGAATGCAAGAAGCTGCTAGAGATTGTAATTAACTTCAAGAACGGCTGGTTGTTCTGAAAACATGGCATGCGTAGCTGATGATGTAATTCATTATTATTTGTGACAATTTATGTTTAATGTCAAATATTGAAGTTTATAGGACAACTAGTCTATTCCAATTCCTTTGGGTGAAGAAAGTTGAAGACTCCAACCCATTGAAATGGATGAGTCTTCTATTTGCCAAATATTTACAAATGCAGCCAAAATTTACATTGCTTAGTTTGCTCCTCTGACTGCATTGCTAATACTTGTCTATTTTTCTGCTCATAAATTTGCAGAAAGTATTTATACCACTACCAATTTCTATTTTGCCCTTTGCCACTGAATAATCGTGTATGGATTTAAGACACAACCACTTAACGGACCAGATAGTATTTCAACATATACCACTATTAAAACATTACCAGTGTAGCTTGTATCACTTGAAATGTCCATCTCGTGCTAAAGCTGACATTTCAACATTTGCTTTTGGCTTCAAATGGTTTAAAAAAGTTGAACCAATGAGGTTTCCACAGAAGAGAAAGTCCAAAAGTAGTAACAGGAAATTCTGATATGGTCAACAAGTCCTATTTGAATTAATTTAACTGCATTCCATCACAGTATTGAACTTTCTGATTACCTTAATGAATTTGACTTCTGGTCATCTTTATTTCCTATTGGCTAGATGGCCTGGACAGTCTGTATCTGGAGTTACATATGGTGAATATGTGACTGCCACTATACACCAAGCAGACCAAATGCATTTGAGGAGTTTTGCACAGTAAGAGGATGGAATTTCAGGGAGAACAGTATACAGGGATGGGATCTGAAACTAATTACTCCTCTAAAGTGATGCAAAAAAGATAAAGACTACTTGAAGCTAATGTTTTAATTATTTAAAAGCAAAATATTTCAATTTATTTCAATGGGTATTTTCCAAATATTTATATAGATCAATTCAGGAAATGAAACATTCAAGCTGAAGCTGAATGAGCCAAAAGTGATATCCTAATTTTGTTTCTTTAAACTAGAAAATGTTAGGAAACATAAAAATCCCCAAACCTACAATACCTACTTTTTCTAGAAACTGACTTTTTTTCAGAGATCTAGAGAAAGTATGTTAAGACACGTCTCACTGCAGATCTAGAGGTGCATTTGGCATATTACTGGACTTGCATCTAGTTTAAGACTTCAATGAACAAACTGAATTTCATCAACTCAACAATGAAATGTGAAAGCAGTCCCGTCTGGTCAGAGGCAGAGTTGGAACCAGGGTGGAAAGATCTCAGCAGTGACACTTGCTGTTTAAGTATTCTCCTGGGGTCAAGAATACAGAGGTTACTGAGTTGCTGCTAAACCTGTATAGAAAGAGCTGATGGACCATAAACTTAGACTTGTCTTAGCAACGTTCAGCGTGGCTTTCCAGGGCTCTGTAAAAGGCAGTGCTGACAGCAATTGTGTTTCCAGAAGTGCAATGCTGTAGAAACCTGACTACTTTGCCAAAGACCAGAGTTGGCCTTGTAGATTTATGCAAGAATACACACTCAGCTGAAACAAGCTGTGCATGAGTCTTTGCCCTTTAGGCAAGGTAACTCATTCCAGTGGCTCCCTTGTAACTGCTGACTATAAACACAGGTCTTCCCTGCCTTTGGTGACTTCATGTCATTTTAGCTGCTTCTGACACCTTCTTTTGGAAAGGTCCTGTGCAATGCTAACTGCTTGTTCTGTGAACAAGTGTATCAGCTCACAGCTATCCCACTGCTGGGGTAAAAATGAATGTGCTTAGCTAAAGGGGCATGAGGATATTGTAACTCACTCTCTGGAAGGGAGTACTTGGATGATTTGGACACTGAAACGTTTATCTTTTAAAACAGGCTAACAATAAATGTGTAGCTATCAGAATTGTTTACCCAGAAAATAAGCACTTACAAAAAACAAACAACAATAACAATAAAAGAAAAACATGGAATGAAATGTATTACCATGGATATTTTAACTAGTCCTGTCTGAAGAGCTTCAAAACGTTGCAACTGTTCAAGACTCAGTATTATTAGGTGTGAGTCTGAGTGGCAGATCATGTGCTTGCATGTACATTCACACCTGAAATACTGTGTTTAGTAGTTCACTATAACTAATTATAATAGTTAGAAACCACAGGAAACATGGAGAAGTGCTCCAACATGGAGTCTAAATGAATAGACTTGCAAAGTGCTGAGAGGTAAGAATGTGCAATAAGTCTAGGTGATGGCTAGTGAGGATCATGGTAGCAGCCAATATATTTGAAATGTACTTAGAAAGGAGAATGAGGAACCAGGGCTGTATAAAGTTTAAAAGCAGTATTAATAAAAACCTAAAGATATAAAATTTAATTCAAGCTGAATTTTCCCCGTTCAGGAACATTCATGTCCCTCCTCTTAAGGACAGCACTCAATTGCATACTGTATTTTGTCCATGACAGGGTCTATTGATGACAGAGGACGTAAATACATTTTTGGATAGCCACTGCTATAAGGCATGATCTCCACTGCATTTTAAAACAACCACTGAAGAGATGTGTTTCTTTTCTACCACTGAGTATCATTAATTATTACCAGAAGCTGCATCTGTAAGCAATAAGCTTCCTTGAGCACCAGAGGCTGGACTTTGAGAGCTAGCCGACCTATCTTATCTACTTGAACAGTTTCTGATCCTACTGCCTCTGGCAGCAGATCACAGAACGTCCACACGAGGGCAGGTTGGGTACTCTGGGTGAGGCTCTCGCCAGACTGCTGTTTTTACTCCTTTTACAGCTGTGAGTTCATCTGAGATGATAGGGGAACAAAAGCAGGCTTCGAGCTGTGGTGTGGTTTCTGTGGTCTTGAATTCACTATTGCTGATTAGCTCTTCATATGTGCCTTAAAGTACTGCTGTTTTAAAAAACAGCCAGAGAATAGTATTCATCACTTACTGTTCACAATAGCTGTAGGCAAAATAGATGCCATTGCAGCTTGTTGAGGGAGCAATTGTATGGAGTCCAGCAGGCGTGCAGGATACATGCCTTCTGTGAGAGTCATCTGACTAGCAGCTTGCAGCCTTGAGTCAAAATCTACAACAAAGGCAATCAGCTCTTCACCCTCTGAGATGGCCTTGGTTGTGGTACACCAAAGCTGCCCTCCTACAGGAAACATAAAAGCAGAAAGATTTAATTGATGATATCAGATTCCAGACCTTAAAACATCAGTGCCATATCTTCATACTCCTTTTTTTTTTTTTTTTAAATTTCAATGGCTTATTCAAGGTAAAGAGGCATATAATTTTTACTTTTACTGTCTTCCTTCTATCAATATAGGAATTTTCATATATAAGGATAACAGTTTGGGGACAGTTTTCCTAACTATTTGCACTATGAACATTCATTTGAATTTTTCATTTTGTCTCCTAAAAAGACAGCAATATGAAAATCAAGATATAGGTGAAAATAATTTATACAGCACTTTTCTCATCATTATTTTCACCAAACTTCCTGTATATTTTTTCGTAACTCCAAGTTCACTTTATTTTGAATAGCAAATCACAGCTCAATAAAATCAAACAGCTGCAAGAAAGAAATCAGATTTCCTCTTAAGGGCGTTCTTCCCCTCCCTTATGTTTGTCACCCTTTTTCTCTAAAAAATCTTCCCTTATGTAATATTCTTCGTAACATGACTGCTTTATCTCTGCTTACACTGACTGAACTTCCTGAAAAGAAGATATGCCAAAGATCTGTTCCATAAAGGCTTATTCAAATAAAGGTCTGTTTAAAGGGGGGGGGGGGAAGTAGAAGAATTTTCATCAAACAGAAAGATACACTATAGCAAATGTCACGTGTAGTGCATTAAAAAGAAAATTAACTATGCGAGTACATCTACTAATGTATTTGAATGTGATAGTGAATGCTCATTTGTTTAACATGTTTAGACAGGCAAAGCACTTATATTGTGTTATCTACACTCTCAGGCCTAGATGCATATCCAATACAGTTATGCCTGAAATAATGTTGCATACTTTATATGTTATAAAGCTTTTTTTTTTCCTTGGGTTTTGTATATATAGAAAAACCTATATGTTGCATTCATTAGGCAAGCAAAAACTGTACTCGTTTTGATAAGTAATATTGCTGTGTTTATCTTTTGGCATAACTGCCTTTTCAACTGCACTTCATTTTTTCCCCCTCAACGAGATTATAGTTTTAAAACAACTTGTTGCAAAAATCTGGTAGAGGAGATAACAACAGTGTATGATATGCCACAGCTAAATGGAAGAATTAGGACATTGTTTTAGAGAAATCTTGGACAATTAATTAAACCAGTCTATTAGCTTTCAAAGATGAACAAACAAAACAGCATCAGTAACAGTGTGTTTCAGTCATAAAATATGCTAAGCTTCCAGACCTCAAAGTGGTGTAGAAGTTTCAAAGCAGAAAAGTGTTTTTGTATTCACCCTTCAGTAATACAGCAGTTGAAGGTGCTCCAAAGTTTACAAAAAATTTAATGTGAGGGGACCAAAGAATACTAAGGTTTACTAGCCTCCAAGATTACAGCATTAAATGGTGCAAATCTGAGACTTTCTCTATCCCAGCAAATGTCTCGACATGCTGTACCCTTGGGGGAAAAAAACAAACCCAACCTCCAAAAAAAGAGTGATTACTGGGTCTCCAGCTGCAATCAGTCTGGATCAGCTAAAAGGCTGACTCAGTCTCCTGGCATTAGAGCTCCTCAGGGTGTTGATTCCTGTTCAGCAACAGATTAAACTCGGACAGCTGAAGGGAGCAGTGACCCCAGCTGCCTGATCCACCCATCTCCTGCAGACTGTCACACCTACGGCAGGCACAGCTGGGTGGGATGTGTGATGGCTTTGGAAGCCCAACAGTCTCTAGCTTGGCTTAATAAATGTAACCAGAACTACAGAAGTTAAATCCATTCCTGCATATGAATACAAATCTTCAGCCCAGCAGGATTCAGAACCAAGAAGTACACTGTTATTTTGTTTTCTCTCATCCCACTCTATAGGAAATGAGGCATTTAAGTGATCATGACATACAGGCCCATGTTTTCATCAGCACATGATGTTGTGTTAAGTTAGATCCCCAGATGAACTCCCAAAGGATGCATTCTTCCAGTTACTGGAAATGAAGCATAACACCTTTGCAGCAAAAATCACCCACAGGGTGCAGTCCTCACTTGTCCCCTTCTATGCTTCCCTGCACAGGGTAAGGCAAGGGCCTCTGTCTTGAAAGATGTAAATGACTTTATTCCCCTGACCTGCATGCAAAACGGGAAGACTGTGGAAAAGTCTTCTTGAGCCTTCTACTCCACAGTCAAGGAAAGAGTACAAGTCAGTCAAGTGCAGAGCACTCAGCAGAGGCTTCCAAATTTAATAGGAAGTTCCAACTTTGACTATCATTTGAATTACTGTGCTCCCCAGACATCTTTGTCAGAGATAACGGCTTCCTTACAGGTGGCAGCTACAAAACAGGAAAAAAGTTCTTGCTTCCTACAAACATTTCCACAGGCTAACACACAACTGACATATATACAGCAATTTCCCAGGAGCACAACAGCTTTTCATAAAGCAAAGGGCAGTGTTAACAACAGGTTTTCAAAGGGATAATATGGAAGCCTAAGCCAAGTACCAGCGGTGACGAGAAGGAGATAGGAAGATGTTTGCATGAAATATTTGCAATGATGTGAAGATTTCAGAAGCAAACATAAAGGACTGTTATTTATATGAGATGAAGTTCTCACTAAACTGACTAGATTTTTTTAACCAACTCTTCCTTTAGTTAGAAAAAGCCTGTAAGAGTGAAATTGTTCTACCAAAGTTTTACCAGGCCAAGTGTCTCAATCCTAAGACAGACACAGGCATCAGAAGAAGAGATAGGATGAACAATCAGATAAGTTCTAATAGAGATGAGGGACAGACAGTGCCTCTGAAATAGTCATGATTATATGATTTGAAGACAAGACAACAGAAGACTGGTGATTTTGGGCCTCTTCTTGCCCATAATGAGTACACTGGTCATCCATTGTGGCAGAGTAGTAGAGGGGAAGACCCTCAGTCAGGTGCAAGAAATATAACAGTAATTATGTGGATGATTATAATTCAATTTATGGATAATATGGTATCTAAATCTTGTCAATGCAGTATATACTATAAGTAAGTCTAAAGGGTTATAAAACAAACAGGTTCGTTTACAGTCTTTGGCTTTACAGAATGCACAATTTAAAAGCAACAAAGCACCCATTTAACTACTTTAGGATTTTATCTCCGTATGTGACAGGATCTTAAGTGCTTTTACTCATCCGTACAAAACTGAGTGTTCCCCATCTGCGGGCTGGACATACACTGCAGGAGTCCCTGCCGAGGGCGGGGTAGGGTGGGGGGAATCCATTTGGAAGCTGCCTGCAACCTTGGGAGACCAGTTTGCCCAGCTGGCCCGGTCTCCACCAGCATTTTATACCCTTTTGCAGGCCGAAGTGTACCAAAGTCAACCAAAATCATCACAGACCCCCCCCCCCCCCCCCCCCCCCCCCCCCCCCCACCCCCCCGCTCTGGAATGCGTTCATTATGCAAGCAATCCAGGCAGTTCCTCCCGCAATTCCCACCCCGTGTTCTGTTCTTAGGACAATTCCCACCTGGTGTTCTTATCTCAGGACAAATCATACCGCCCATCAGAGGCAATAGCTAGGGAAAGGTGTGTGCCTGTGGGGAGTATGCAAGGGAAGACCTGACTACCTTTCCTCTCCATCACGTCATTTATACTGAAAGGGGTCTTAGTGGTTTTATGTGGTGGGGTAAGAAGAGTCTTACTCTTGTGCCAGTGCAGAAAGGAAGGTTTTAGATTACCAGAAGGCTTTGAAACATTGGAGAGCTCTGTGAAATTGAAAATAAGCTTCTTGAGCCTGCAATGTACTGTTTTATATCTAAAGTTAAACCAAAGAAATTTATGTGATATATACCACACACATATCAAACATAAGAAGAGAATAAAAGTGTCTGTAAATGCTATGCATTTATTTGAACGCTTTTTCTAGTTCATATTGCAAGGAATTAAAAATGCTCATTTATTTAAACATCAAAAGATGAGAAAGTTAAAGAATATCATGATGTGCAAACCAGAGCAAAAAATTACATTCCAATTGCATTGGCATGAGTTCTTTACCAAATGACATCAGGCACTGAAGCAGTTATCTGATACCTTCAGAGCTTCCACCAAATAGAAAGTTTATTTCAGGGTTCTCTTTTTTGTCTACATCTTTCACCGCAAATATTTCTGCTGCTTGAAAAAAACACCAACAGCCCTAAATAAAATTTAAAAAAACCCAAACAAACAAACAAAAAAAACCAACAAAAAACCAACAACAAAAAACAACCAAACCAAACTAAACCAAAAAAACCCCCCAGAAAATAAAAAAAACCCCCAGCTTTCTATGAATATGACAGAGTAAGGTCCTGAAGTCCCTGAAAAACTGTGGACTTACTGTTCTTTGTAATGTTTATGATCAAGATTCTTGTGCAAACAGATCTGGTTCCTAACAGGAAGCTTATAAATCATACTCATAATTGCTGTCAAAACTGCAGTGGAGTGTACTGCAAGTTTCGATAATAAAGAATAGAGTCACAGTTCAAACTTGATTACATTTTGGAAATTCATGCTGCTCTTACAAGAATCAGTGGTCTTAAATATCTTCTTCTCCTGCCAAATTTTTCACTTGCACTTTTTATTATTTATGAAATCAGTGTCTGCACAATGTCATGCAGACCTCTGCTGATAAACTCTAATTAAGATTAAGACAAGCCTTTTGGAAAGGATCCCATCATTAGCAAACATGATAAACACAAAAATACTCCCTACTTGTCAACCAGGAGCAATTCAGTAACCTAACAGTATTATCTGTTGCTAGGCTACAGGGCTGACAAAGCTTCAATTATATTGTATGGCCATACATATAGAATACTGTATAAGAAAATTTATCTAATATAAAAGCATTTAACTTCATCCATGCTATCTGTAATTCATGGCTTCCCTCAATGGCAAAAAATCAGGTTAATAATTACATAGCATGCTGAAAAAATCTTAGCAATGTGTCATGTTTGCACAATTTTTTCTAATTTATCTGTGATTGATAGACATTTGCTTTGTAAAAATAATAAAATGCAAGCAATGGGATGCTGTAAACCAGAAGCATAACTACATCTGGACTCATCAAGATATGGAATCACACTTAGTATAAAAAATATATAGTAAATTGAACCAATTAAATCATACTTAGATGCAATAATACTCTATCTTCTGAATTCAGAAAAGGGAGTAATGTGGTGATAGATATGCATGCAAATACAAAACTTTATGTAGGACAGACACCTAAAATAGAAAAAAACTTGCCTTTTTTTTTTTTTTTAACAGCCCTTATTTTTTTCTTCTACATTTCATTTTTTTTTTAAACAAAGTAACGTCTATTATGATATTTGGAATTAACAATTTGCTCTGAAAATTTAATTAAGGCAATGGCCCTTCACCCATTTTGATTCTCAGAACTCTACACCACTTCCAGGGAAGACATAGAAATCTGCACAGAGAGCCTTCTGATAGTGGGCTGCTATTTTTTTTCTCACTTGTGCTTTGCAGACCTTAAAGAACGGTCATTTGGAATCTGTGGATCACAGTCTGAAAAAAAATATATATAGATGGACAGACTCACCTAACTCCACTGAAAGAAAAGACCTTCAAAATGGATGAAACCATAAAGCCTCTTGATTCATACCATTGCTTTTAGGAAAAGTGACTTTAGAAAGCAAGTAGCTAAAACCAGTATTTCCATTGACTACAGCTGTTTCACAGATGAAGCAACATCATGATCTATAAACATATATTCAAAGGCAACCCCAGTTTTCCTGTCTTTAATATCAGTTGGCTTTCCTAGCTGAACCAAGTCTAGTTTTCTTGACCCAGAAATGGCATACATCTTTCACAGAAGTTTAGGAAATCAATGGCAATTTCTATTAAAACAAATATTCAATGCCAGTTAATTCAGAAGTATTACTTTCGTGTAGTAAAATTTATGCTTACTGGATTTGACTGTGTTACTGCAAAAACATAATAGCCATTTCCTGTACACACATCTTTTTCCAAGAAGGGTCAAAAGACTATCAGAATTTATTTAAACAACAGACTGTTACTCTTAGCAACTCCCAGGCACTGTAAACTGAATTAGACCTTCCTCTCCTAATGAAATATTCCAATTTGTAAAAAATGATGCTTTTAAGTAATGGTAATGAAGGTTGAAGTTAATTTATTATTTTCCCTCCTTTGTTGCACAGGTTAAGCATTTAAGGAGAATTTGCATATCAGAACAGGATGGGATCTTCATATTTGGGTTCTTCCTGCTTCTCACCCATGGAGTTGTGATGACAGCACAATGAATGCCATTTCAGTAGGCACAAGTTACCGGGCAGATCTCTAATTTTTGACATGAACAAAGTACATATATCTATATGTACACACATTGTTTAATAAAAAAATTATAATTCATTCAAATCCAATACTGTTGAAATTTTTGACAGTAGAGTGGTACAAGGAACAGAACTTATAAATTATGTGTGCCCCTTCTTTGAAAAATGCTTTGGAGGTTTCTTTGTGCATTGGCAAATACAGTAGGAATATGAGTTATTGTGTGAATCCTCCTGCACAGCACCTGATAAAAGAATAAAGAGCTGTGACATATTCTTAAAACAATAGAGGAATTAAAGAGAAACAATGGGCCAGCTGCTTCATTAATACAATCAAAAGAGAGCCCAGCACAGAGGAGTCCAGATAATTAAGCACTACTCTTTTAGACCTCTTTTCTGTAATAAAACTGCTAAAAATTTATTAACTACTTCATAGTTGTTAGATAGATCTATGTACTTGTTTATTTGGGTTGATTAATGCCTTCTCAGTATTCTCCAACATGCCAACTCATGGTTCATACAAGTTTTTGAATAAAATAATGTAAGAATATGTGATACGGATCTGTGGTGTATACAGCAATAAATCAAACACATTTTGTGAACAGGCTTTCCAGTTGCTAAATAATTCTTAGCATTTTTCACATGTGTACACAAAATACATACTTTGCACAGCATTTTTGCTATTAATGCATTTTAATGCCACGGTTCCAGCCATCTCTCAGTGAACTGTCTCAAAAATCACCCCTGCAAATTCAGATGTCTCAAACTCTCACAAAAAACAGCTTTAGTGCTACATTAATGAGATGATTACTTAGCATCTTCTTTAATTTTTCCTTGTTTACTGATCAAAGGAGATTGCCAAAAGATACTTGACCTTTAATTTTGACTAACCCACTGCATACTATAAGTATACAGACTGCAAAAAGTGGAAAATCTATTATACTCTATAAAATTAGACCAATGGACAAAACAATTCTGTTCCACTTTTACTATTACCTTTGCGTTCAGCACAGAATATGAAGACTTCTTAATTTTTACCTCACTAAACAAAAGGCAAAATAAAGGAACTGCAATAATATTTTTCACAACAAAGTAACAGAAAAATACCCACCTGAAAGGCATTAGTCAAATTAAAAAAGGAGATTTTAAAATCCCTGCATTTTGAGATATAAAATCTCTTTCCAGAAACAGGGAAGAAAATACTCCTTAGGAATATAGCTCTTACTCCTGCCCAAGAGTCAGCCTGAGCTTTGGGCCTGACTTCAGCTTAGTCATATGCTGACAGCTGACAGTGTGTTCATCTGAATAGATGATTTTATAGTTAAAACTGTCAGGCATTATATAGCTGATAAAGAGGAAAAGAAAAATATGAAAGGAACTCGCCAGTCCTAAGGGAGAGAGCTCCCAAACCTGGCATCTTGGTGTCAGTGTCAGGGGTAGGTCTTTCCCTTGCTGCAATACAACTATCACTAACATCACCATCTGTATTGCAGCAGCTCTCAAATTCTGCAAAAATCTTCATCAGCTGAACCTCAAATGCAGCACACTGTTTCTGCAGAGCAAGGAGTGTAACAAACACTTAGATTTGGACCTCTTTTTTTTTTTCCATTGTTGCGTGCCTGCATTTTGTTTGTTTGAGGATTTCTATGTGTTTCCTCCAATTAAATGTCCGCATGTAGCTCAACAGAGTTCTATTAGGTAAAGAGGCAAAATAGATTAGTCCTCCGAAAATATTCAGAGGAAAATAATGTGGTAATTTTATTTGCCATTTTCCCCCCTGATAGAGCTGTCACAGCTTATTTACCACAGGGGGAGACAGTTAAACCCATATCCTTAGAAGTTCTATGCATTTAAGAGGCTTATATATCTCTTCTGGGACCCTCGTTCAAATCCTGGGCTAATCAGAATGAATACATATCTTTCTATTAGATGGCTCTAAAAAGTCTTAGGTGATATCAGCTCCTGGTGGACGACAGTCCACAGCGTAAAACTATTAAATGTTTGGCACAAATGGCAATACTTACAGAATGAAGCTGAAAACTGTAATATCACGAGAAGTTAAGTCTGCTGCTCAGAGGTTGAAATTAAAGCCAGCCACAAATGCTAAACCTGTTATATTTTCTTAATTCAGCATAAACTCAAACAAGGAAGTTCTTTCCCAAGTTTACCAATTTCTTCCTTTTTTTTGTTTCTCATTTCTTTGCTAATTCCTATGTTTTGAATTGAGTGCTACACCTTTTTTACATTTGAATTAGGTCTCACTTGAGTGTTATTTCAGAATTTACTAATCCTTCAGAAAGGAAATGATAAACAGCTTGGAAAAAACCGATAAACCCTTGCTGACATTGCCCATGTTGCACTCCCATAACCACTGCAAAGGATCTAGGACTTACTGTCACAGAACACTCATCTCCCCTTTTACTTTCTGCAGGACCACTGAATGGGCACTCTCCAAAGAGCTTCCCAGGAGACATTCCCAGGTGACGCCCACTGCTCTCCTCCAGCTTTTGTGGATGCACTAGGTTTCAGAGAGAGAAAATGGACCACTGAAACCAATTACTCTGAAGCAGAGCTTCAGATACACACATTCCTACAATCCCCGCTTCCATAACAGCACAGCTGTAAGGTGACCTTTTTGTAGCCTTACAAACACAATCATGCCTGTGGATTGTCTTTTCAGAGTTATTTAGTTAGGCTGGAGTGTATGAAAAAAAGAGGTGATTAAATGAGACAATAGCTATGCTTTAATGGCACCTCTTTCTTACAGGGAAAGCAGAGTACACTGCATCTTATCAATGGATTTTCTACTGTCTTGCACCTGCTACTGTAGGGCTCATTTCTTGCCCCTGGGCAAATGCAGAGTGAATGGCAGAGGTACCTAGGCAGAAGGAAGGATTATACAGCAGGAGCTGTAGTGATAGGTTGTATTTGTAAAGGAAATCAACACAATAAATAAAAAGAGAAATGGAGAAGTTATAGAATGGTAAAACTGAAGTAAGAAATATTGGTTATGAGACCTGGTTGCTTATTCAATACAGGGGCCACACTCCAGAAAAAGTTTACAGCTATGTGAGAAACAAAAGTCACCTTTTACAATGAACAGTAGCTGGAGCATTTAGGTGAGTGTAACCCTGAGAAAACAGTCACTATTATTGCGAATTATCTTGGAACTTTCCTCATTTTAATGTTCAGCTCACAGGCTGAAGTTCAGAAACTAGTTTACCTCGGCTGTAACAATCATGGAAGCAAAGAAGCACTTCTTGATTCCAAAAAAAATCTTGCTCCTATGTAAACCATTAGAATGTTTTACACTGGCTGCAGTGGAAAGAAGACTGTGACAAATCAGTGTTTCTCGTACTAAACCAGCAACTAAGTAAAAGGCATTAAAAGTACATTTGCACGTTTAGTATGGTCTAAAATGTAAATGCCACAGAAGCTACAATAAGCATGTAACCCAGTCTTTTCTATTTAAAAAGTACTTCATTTAAAAAACCAAGCACTGCACACACACAACCCCCCATACAGATACCCCAGATTTCCTCCAAATGTGTTAAACGCCAGGTATCATAGTTCTATCTTTTGAAGTAGAAGCTAGAATTAAACTAACTGAAAACTCTAAATGATCAAAAGCATTGCCACCTTCCAAGCTATATACAGTGTCCAAGGTAAACATGTGTTGTAAACCACTGCCAGTCTCCCAGTTAGTTTATCTAGTAAGAGTCTGTTAACAGAAAGCAAAGAAAGCAAAGACTGAGCTACTTCTGGTCGCAGTGGAACTACAAAAAAGATTATGAATGAGAAAATACTTAAGATTCTTGCTGCACACACTAACATGGATTAGCAATTACGAAGGATTCTGTACTTGATGATTTCTTTTAAAACAGGCTTAATAAGAAATACCAGTTTACTGAGCATTATACAGGTGCATAGGAGCTGCCATTCTGCCTGCCTGGTCAGCATGATTTCTAAATGGCCAGGAAAGAAGTGACTGTATACCCAAAGGCAAGCTGTCAAAATTCAGTTTGCAGCTGATAAACTGATTACAAAGCTGCTTAAGACTTTGCTTGTAAACAAAAGCATTTATCAACTAATAATTTGCAATAAACTGATGTAACTCCCAGCTGAGCCCCAAACTGTAATTGTCTTTACCATCTGCCTATTAAAATACCATTCTTCATCACCAAGCAGGAGCAGAAGGGAGAGAATCTCCAACAACTACATAACTTGCATGCTTATAAATAATCTGTGAGCATTTCACACATTCATTATGACTGCCAGGTTTTGTATACTTCATTTTCTCTTTTTGAGAGGCAAAGAGGTGCTGCAAAGTGGCAGAAAAGAAATTAATAAATACCGCCTGGTGCAAGAAAAAATTATGTAAATTCATCATACTCTGCAGTTTCTTAATTTTTTTCTCTTTTTGCTACTCCATAGGAATATCATGATGGAAGCCCCCTCAAGCACAACTTTGCAGATTAAACTCACAATTTCTTTTCAACTTGTCAGTTTTCATTACCTTTCTTTCTTATGCATTCACTTCTTACAGCTGCTTCAATGGGAAGCCGGTTAAAGCATACTGGCTCCCTAGGGGGGAGTCTGCCAGGGTCTGAGGCATTCTGCAGGCTCCCTGGACCCTCTACAGGTCACCCTTAAGAGAATTTTGCCTATCTTGTTGAGAGGATGTCTGAAAATTAAGTGAATTTACATGCTTTTATTTTCTAGCTATTGACAGCCCAAGTCCTGAGAAAGGTGGTAGAGTCTAGACAAAGTTCAAAATTAACTAATTCAGATGCTCTAAAGCTGATACATCCCAAAGGAAGAATTACTTTGTAAAATGTCTAAAATATTCAAGTATGAGGGGGAGAAAACAGGAGAACTGATACTGTGCAGAGAATGGCAGCCCCTCAAGATGTGTCTGCATGAAAAATTGAATTTAACAGAGAGTCGCACTATGATTTAGTGCAATGCACTCGACCACACATTTTTGCAATCTGCACTCTCAGCCACCCACTGGTCTGAACACAAGGCTGTGACCACAGACCAATGACGAGTTTACGTCTTCAAAAATATCTGTACAAAAAGCACAGATGTCTTAAATGCAACTTGATTTCTCATTGACTTTCCAGATTCAGACTAGAATGATCTATTTAGCCGAAGTGAGGCTTTTCATGTGTATGAAAAACATTTTATGCCATTGCTAGGAAGAAAATGGGCATCTAAAAGCAAAAGAAGAAGGTTCCTCCTGTTAATCATATTGAAATACAAGAAATTAAAGGATGATCCTGTCACCCATGCTCACAGCAGTTTCATTTCCTTCACCGATCTTTGTCTACCTTGTAACACCTTTGTCTGACTCTCTGTTACTGCTAGCATTGCCTGTAGAACACCACCTCACTCCCAAGAACTGTAAAAGGAAATAAAACTCACAAGACAGATTGGTACCTATAGACTTTATTGTTTAAGATACATTCCGCTCAAGACAATTACGGCTGTAAACTAAGGTAATTTTACATGTATATAAATACACGTAGTCATAAATATGCTGGCTGAACCAGGTCTCTGTACCTAAGTTTTTATCCACAGTTCTGGGACAAGGCCCAAACTGGGGTGAAACAGAGGGAAAAGTGAACAGCATGCATGGGTACGGAAAACATATGTGTGATTTTTTTTTTTTAAATTTTGTAAAGAAGAAGTTTTGTTTTGTGATAAAAAACATCTTTCAAACCTCTGTAGGTTACACCCATCATATAAATTATTTAATCACAGAAGCATAGATTGGCTTGGGTTGGAAGGGACCTTAAAGATCATCTAGTTCCATCCCACCTGCCATGGGCAGAGACACTTTACACTAGACCAGGTTGCTCAGAGCCCCATCCAAACCTGGCCTTGAACGTTTCCATGGATGGGGAATCCACAGTTTCTCTGGGCAACCTGCCTGTGCCTCACCACCCTCACAGTAAAGAACTGCAAACTTTAAGTAACTTGATTGGATGAGATCCTTAGCAAGATAATGCTGAGCTAAGCTATAAAGTTAGAAGAGTCACAGTTTTAAAGACTTGTGTAACAATTACATTACAAAAACCAGTAAAAAAAAAAACACAAAAAA
>NW_020884922.1:4463248-4498041 GCF_003945725.1 Corapipo altera | reverse complement strand
CCCCCCCGCGGCCCAGCGCGCGGTGCCGCGCCGCCGCCAGCAGATGGCGCCGCCGCGCCGCCGCCGGGAGCGCTGAGGGGGGGGCCCCCGTTATTTATTTAATTTTACACAAGGCTGCACATCGCACCGCCGGGGCTGATAACGCCGCGAGCTGTCGGGAACTTTGATTAAATCCTCTCCGAGTGCCCCCGTGCTGCTCTCCCGACAGCCGCCCCGTGCTTTTCCTGTCACGACAGAGCGAGATGCTGTCGCTCCCGTGGCGAAGATGTGTCCCCTCACGAAGGGGCGCCGGGCCACGCGCCCACCGACCGTACCAGAGGTGATATTTTAAATAAACTGCCGGACTGACGCGAAAAGCGAATAATATCGTTTACAATGCTGTCTGCTCACCCGGGCAGCACCCCTCTTTGCTCCGGAAACAGTGCAATGAGGCATTGCCCTGCGACCCCCACCCTGCGCCCCTCCACTTCCACTAAACTTTGCGGACAGGCTGTGATGGTTGCCTTTGAGTCCAGGCTGTGATGGTTGTTGCCATCACTGCTGCTGGGCAGGCTGTGGTGGATGCTGAAGCCCTCACGAAAGTGAATTTTTGAGCTGAGCCAAAGTGTGACACAGAGGTCTTGGGCTGCATCACGCCCTCCTCTGGCCTGGCACCCCAAATCTGCAGCCAGAGCACTCCTTGAGCCAGACAGCGAAGGTGGCACTGCCCATAAGATGTTAATTGAAATTGCCTGTGCTTACCTACAACCACGCGGGTGCTTATTTCTGCTTAAATCATTCCCCTGCAAAACTGGAGAGTGAAAAGATGCAGCCAGGGCTGGAAACTATTCAACATCAGTCACTTCATAATATATCTGTTGCTGAGCAAAAACAGCATTCCAGGGTGCGTGACTCCCATGGAAACACGTGGGACTCATGATGTTAAAAGTTTGTGGAAACCTTTGAACACTTATCTCTGTCTCATGAGAGTAATGCAGAAATTTTATGTCAAGCATGCAGCGATCCCCAAAGAACTATCTGGCTTTTGGAGGAGCAGGGATTACACACCAAGGTGAAATTCTGCTAGCTCTGTAGTGCTGGCATGAACCCCTGTGTCCTGGCTGGCCCCTTCTTAAAACTGCACAAAATCTTAAGAGGAATGGTATGAGGCTACTCTAAGTAAAAGGGTCACAGAGATTAAAGAAAAGTTCTATTAAATGTTTGGGATGCTTCTGAGAATAGAAGATTTTTACAAAGTAGAATGAACTGGCAGCAATTACCTATCAAGCCTCCCAGTCTGCTTGGAAATCTACACTGCTGATATGGCTGTTCTCATGATCACCCCCTCAGCCCCCCGCTGATGAACCCATCTCTGCATTTCTCTGACCAGTCCTATTGGACACTAAATATTATCTACTACCTCTCTTCCTTTTAAACCAGGACAAAGTATAATGAACAACTTGGAATCTCTCTAGGGTATGGAAATGGAATACAATCTGGCACTATGGAAAAACACAGTTCATCATTGCCTAACCTATGTATGACAGACCAAAACACGGTCTATTGAATGCTGGCCAGTTTACAAGCAGTGAACCTCACAGTATACACAACCTGCTGGAGATGCTTCACTGTCTCATATCTTTTTGTTCTGCTAAAAGTTAGCACTCACATGGACAACCATCTGCATCTACAACTCAGAAATCACTAAAAATGCTCCATTACTCTCTCCCTTAATATGTGTCTTCTTGGTCCTGAGAAGATGATCCTGTACTATCCTATCTCAAAAAATGTGTCCTCATACTTCTTTATTACGACACCGGAAAAATCAATGCTCTCTATGCCCTGGAAGTGGAAATAGGATTTAGTGCCTATCTTCATAATGGAAAATATTGCCTATGTGTACAAGAGACAGTTTAGGCCTATTTCCCCAGTCCTGGGAAATACTGCTTGACATAACAATATAAAATGCCTTTCAGTGTAGCTTCTTATTCTATGTTTAAGTCTTTTTAGCTAGGGGGTTCTCAGTTGGTAACTTCCTCCTGTTTAATTCTCTTTTTTCATTTTCTTTCCCATCAGCTTTCAGCCTTGTACTCCACTCCACATTCTCAGTTTTCATTAAATACAGACTGATAAAATATTAACTGATTATTGTTAATCTATATGCCAGTCAGGTAACACATACACTGTAGCACATGTATATATATGCAACTATCTGACTTACTGGCCATTACAAGAATTCTCTCAAGACTTCAGTGTCTGCTGGGATGATATTCAACTAAACAGATACTTATTTTTAAAGCTGAAGACTTTGTTTCACAGGTACACTGCAGCTGGTCTGAGTACATTACTTAATGGCACTACCAGAGACGTGCAAACTGTGTATAAGATACTGTGTCTTGCATCCTTCAGTTATCAGTTCAGGATAGTTCTACACAAGTCATCTTTCTGAATCTGAATTAACATTTTATCTCACTGCTCATTTACCTGTGCACAGTATTATTAGCTGAATTAACTGCACAGACAGGTGAAGAGTGAATAATGTTAGAAAAATGGAAATAGCGGTAGTTGTACCTTTTTTTTTTTTTAAGCTTTATTTGGCTGCTTTTGACAGGTCATTCAAAACTATTCAGCTTCTTGACCTTAAGTGTTACTCAGACATCTGATCTATATCTAATAGATACATCCAGTTCTCTGGAAATGGAAGTGTGCCATGATAATATATTTGAGTAGGAATTTCAAGAAAAGAGTTGGCAGTACCAGCAGTTCTAGCATGAACAACTTATCGAGATGTGCATAACTCACTGCAGAAGAAAAAGATATAAAATGGACAAACAACCACCTTTTGGGGAAAGCAAATTTTGAGGGGAAGACAAAAGAGACTAGGTATGAAGGATTTAACAGGTAAGAATGAGAGGTTTAAATATACTATGTGATGATAAAAGGATCAGCTGAGGATTTAAGAGGGCATAGTTGGGCATATTTTAAGTGAGCTAAATTATCTTCTCAATAGACTCTTGCAGATGTTAGAAAGGTTTGAGGAGAACTTAAGGCAGCAGTCACTGGGCAAAAATGAAGAAAGCTACTCCTGATCTTGCTCTGACTTCTGATGTGCAGTCATTCACTTATCTGAGGGAATTTCAGATGGGCCTGCTGATGGGCATACGAGCACCTGCAGAGCAGCTCTCTACCCTCCTGCTACGGGCAATGGCAAAGAGCCACTCAGAGAGACCTCTCAAAATACACTTGTAAAAGTTAATTAATATAAGGGATATGAAAGCACTGAAAAAAACCACCAAGTTACTTTCTGATTCTTTCATTATTAATTATTATTAATAATTAAATATCCTTGGTTTACATATTCAGAACACCTCTAGACAGGTTCCTGCCCCAAGGAGTCTGCTGTGGAAAGGTCAGATTTCAAAAACCTTTATTTATAATAACAAGTGCTTAATTTGCAAGTAGCCATCAACTATCTACATAAATAACACCGTTTTGTGTCAGTCTTATGTGTAGACTTTCGCCTCCAAACTGACAGGAGATGACAAAGAAAGAACAGGAGACAAATGGCAGAAATGACCTGTGTAATGGCAATGAAAATGGATAACCAGCAATGTGAGGGGTAGATTAAGCAATATGCCTGCTAGTGGGTGCAGATCCCATTAATTCCTTCGTGAGTGCATGTAGAGTCCTTAGCTACAGCACTTTTAATTTTTAATGGATTGATCTGTGTATTTGAAAGAGCAATGTCCAAGAAGAGGCTGGGGTAGTGGATAATTCTTGAAGGCCAGCTGAAAGGTGTGAGTTTTGATGAGGGATTTGAAGGAGGAGTTGCAAATACTCTCATCCACACAGATTGTCTACTTTTTCCCCAATGTAAATCACTACATTTCTTGCCCCAATTTTTTATCAAAATCGCTTCCAACTTATTTCAGTCTGTCACAATAATATTTTCATATGAGGAGTGTTGTAACCTAATTCCTTCATTTGAATAATACATTCATTTTTAATTACTGCAACTTGATCTCAGATTATTCAAATAACTGTTTCATTTTTTATGCTTACCCTGACCCCAGTGTATTTATAGGCTTTTATCCTTACCTGATACCAGTGTAATGTAATTATAGATTGTATTTTAATCATCTACTATATCCTAGTGAGTTTGTTTAAATCACTCCAATCCGGAGTCTTTTATTTCTATGCCTTTTAAAATTCTACAATGGCATTCTCATTGCATAAAAGCAATATTTTTGTAGTTTACTACAATGAATGAACATTTTGCATGCATTGCTGGCCATGTTTCTAATTTAAATTTTAAAAAGTCGCTATAGAGAACTCTATGTAAAATGAAATCCTGACTTGTAAACAGGCATGGGACAGCTCATCATTTTAAATCTTTGTTCATAGCTCCTATTTGCTCTCTAATATAACATTACAAGAAATGCAGCAGAAAAAGAAATCAAAGTATTTTTTCTCCTACCAAAAATAAAAGTATACCTTGCACTAAGAACTGACAAAATATTTATCATTTCTGCTCACAGACACCAAATGTTCGCAAGTTATTTTACCTGTATTAAAAAGAATTCCATTTTGTATCCAGAAGATAAATAGCTTGAGTGGGCCACTTTATCATTAGTCATGGCCACATTTTGATTTCCAGGGTTACCAATTCTCTTTAAGAAAGATTTAACTCTTGGAAGTTTTGCGTATTCTGAGATGGTTCATTTTTGCTTAATGATAATTTTAAAAGCATTAATTGTTATGGGTTTTTTCCCACTCCTTAGTGCCGATTGAGGAGCTCCCCTTTCCTTATTTTTTGTGTTGCTTCAGATTTCAGATGCAGAATGGGGTCAGAACTCAGATAGGTGAAGCTCCTCATATTTGCACATCTGCCTAAGTACCTGTATCTTTCTGGCCATCAGATCGATCTGTACTGAGATAATTGCCACTGCTCTAGTCAAACTATGCTCTCTTTTTAAGCATTCTTTTTTTCTGTGATGACATCTAGCAGCAAACAGCAACAGACCTTAGAATGTCTTTACAACATGCCCTCAGTTGCAGTGTATGCATTTTTCTACAGAATGATGCAGCCCAAAGATACTTCCGAATGAAACCTCCAGCCCAGCAGTGTGGTGCAACAAACAATACTGTTCCTGAAGTTGAGTCTGTGTCTAAAGTAGATAGTATAGGTGGGAAAATAATCAAGAGAACAGAAAAAATTTATCAAAGCTATTAATAAATCTGATGGTTTCTGGCCACACACGTTAGGGAAAGGGGACTGTATGAGTGCTACTAAAATGTGTTCTCCCCATCCCTTTTCTCAAATGTGTAACTAATTTTTAACTTCAAGTACCTTTATGTTCTGTTCCTTTCTATTCTCCATATGTGTCCATCCCCTGCTGTTTCCTCTATGAAATGTCACTTTCAAATCTGATCACTCCTAGTTTCTAGGAAATAAGGGTCTAAAAGGCAGAGAAACATGATCCAGACTGATGTCTGTTGGAAGGACAGGTAAGAAATGGGCATTAGCTACTTAAAAGTATAAATGAAGTGTCATTTTTAACTCCAACTTCCTTTAACAGATTATCTCTTCTCAGTCACACTTAAGAACTGCCCAATGTGCCATTTGTGACAAAGGAATTGTGACTAGTACCTTGAATCTAAAGAACAGAAATACTGTCCCAAAATAGTAAAAAAAAAAAAAAATCAAAAAAGTAAATAAGAACAGGAACTATGGGTTTATTGAATATAATCACTGAGTAAAATGAATTATTCTGCTTTTCCAAGATCCAGACAGAGGAGCATGTTTCCCTCTGGGATTTCTACTACTATTTGGTCTAATATTCATTTTGCCTGTAATAATACAAGCTTCATTAAAGGAGTAAAACAGCAATTGTCTCCTTGAGATCAAAGGACAATCTGTTAAATAAAAGCAGCCGGATCTCTAGAATGAAATAGTAGGAAAAGTTTGAACTAAATTTTATGGTGAATCAAAATGTAAATTGTAATTTCACAAGGAAGACACAGAGCACAAAATTAACTTTGTCAAGACACGGAAAGTGGATATGTTGATCTTAGAAATGTGTACAGATACTGAATACTTATCTATCAGTGGCTTTTTTAACTATTAACACTTCATGATGAAAAATGATACCTGACTAAGAATCCCGATCCTAAGGAATTACTATTAAACAAGAAACATTACTTATCAGAGGAATTATCTGCCTGACCTAGCTTCTATTTAACTGATCTTGTATTTGAAAAATATATTAATATAGCAAAAAAATCCACCTGTCACCAACAATCATTCTGCAAATCTTGTGACAAAACAGTACCTTTTTAAAAATCTGTCAAATAATACCTAATATTATTTCTAAAGCTATATTTCACTGTTTAAGATTTGGTACTGGAAAAATGAAATAGGATCTCTCTTGCCTAGCTTCAGCATTTGGTTACTCTGGTTGCTGCAACGAAATCAGTGCACCTACATTTAACTAAACATGGAGCATTACAGAGCTTATCACTGAAGAAAATACTTAAGAGAAAAAGGCATGCTAAAAATCAAAGCTTTTCTGAAAAAAAAAAAACAAGAATGCTTCTAAAAAAGATGTGTGTTGGCCAAGCCAAGAGAGAATGAGGAATGTAAACTCCTCTCCAGTGAGAGGGCACATTCCCATAGGACAGTAGGCAGAGCCAGCCAGCAGAGTGGGACAGCTGTGGGCCATGGACATTGATGCACAGCTCTTCATGCACTTTGATGTTTTCTAACATCTTCCTCAGATTCCTTTGAAAGAAACTGTGGCAAAAGTAGCAATGGGAACCTTTACTCTTGCAGGTTTTATTTCTTTCTGCAAAAGGCACAGGGTAGAGTCATGAAGTTCAATTTCAATCTGCCACTGCCAAAGTAACCCAATCTCTAACTTATTTCAATCCTCTTATTGAGCTGTGTCCTTATACTAATCAAGAAAAAAATTAATAGAAATTATTCTGAGGAAGAAAAACTCGAAAGAAATAAAATCCCCCTGAACATATCTTAAGTCCAGTCTTCTGAAAGGCTTGTGTTCATAATAATTAGAAAAAAGATTTTTGAACCATTTTTGCTCAATATTTTTTACACAATTTGCAAATGACATTTCTGAAATGCGTTTGGCAGTCACAGATCACGGGTCTGGAGTACTAGCTTAAAAAGGACAGTAATGGTCACATTACCTGGTGCCTTTATATACCTGCCAAGGAGTGAAAACGTAGGGGAACAATCTGCTAACCTTAATCAACACACCGCAAAGACTCCACAAGTGTAATTTACAGCTTAATGCATCCACAAAGCATTGTGAAGTGCAATGATGACTTTGAGTAAGAAAGGCTAAATCATAGTTACTATTGCCTCATCAAAAGAACTGCATTTGATTCTCCACTAGACCAGTCAAATAAATGTGTGGTATTGTCATACCATGATAAACCAATGTAAATCATGGATAGACATCTATAGGCAAGATTACGTGTTTTGATTTCAAATAGGCAAGATTATGTGTTTTGATTTCAAATGGAAAATTAATGACAAACTCCCACTTTGCAAACTCTGTGAAATGCACCTAGTTGGAGCCTTCAATACCCTTCCTTCTGTATTTAAAATGCAAAACACAACCACAAAAAAGTAAAGAAAGGTGAAGGAAATCAATGCTGATGCCTCAGCAGTAATTTGGTAAAAATATGTCAGAGAAAAAAACCCAAAAATCTTATTCATCACCAATTAAAAAAAGTGAGTAGATATATTTAGCAGAAATACTAGTTTGATGATTTCCCATTCACGCATGTTTATGCATCACAGTGGTTTCTTTCAGACGGAAAATGTGAATATTAGATGCCTTTTTTGACACCCATGATTCTTATTTGCCTCTGGCAAAATTAAGAGTGGGGACCTTGGTAATATAATCTTTTCACAACATACTAGTTTTGGTTCAAACCAGCTAAAATATTTCTGCTGTCATTACAGTGTCTACTATTTTAAAATGAGCTATTTGTTATGAAATATGTGACAGTTTTATACTGTGGTAAAAAAAACAGGTACAGCACAACATACCCTGTGACAACAGGAGTCTCTATTAGGAGATGGGCAATTCAGCTTTCATAAGCCTTTGCACAGTGTTTCAACTTTCTAATGATTCAGCTCTCCTTTCAGCAGATTTTTGTACTGTCTGTGGTGCAGTAAGATCTATACAGTCCAGCTACAATGTCATTTGAAAAAGAACAACTATTTACTAGGAAATACACCAGAAACACTAAATTGTGGATAGCCAGTAGAAATTAATGATTTGTTTCATGGCTGAGTCTTGCTAGAGTGGAGTGAGTGATCCAGAAGCAAAGTCCTTTATTTCCATTTTATCAAGACCTTAAATTACATAGTCCTCATCTCCCTGTTTTGTAGTTAACACATCCCTTGACTTTAGTGAAACAGCATTTGTTCCAACCCATACCAGTAGGTTCAGATGATTGGTACAGAATGCCACTCAAACACTCTTGGATAGGAATTTCATCCCTAATAATCAAACTTGATACACATACTGGTTCTTTGGCATGTCTATCATCATGGCCATCTGTTAGGTGGAATTGTGCCTGCTAAAAAGGAGATATGCCAGTTTTAATATGATATAGGTGCCATCAAAACGCAAGTGACGAAGGAAAGACTCTAGAATATGGCAGTAATCTGTCTTCTGCAGAAAGATACTCTGGGTAGCAACCCAGCTCCTAGGAATATCATATTGGTATACATGATAATTAGGACCTTTGGTTGGCTTTTTTATTCCTGTCCACTCTGTCTGGGTGCCTCTCTTCACACTGCAGCGTTAGTGTTTTGTGTTCTGCGCTTGCTGAAGGAAACACATTTTTTCATTTACTATCACAGATGAATCACATTAAATAGCCTAATTTGAAGGTCAAATGACAGATGAAAATAGCCTTTATATCTTTTAAAATTTGAAGTGATTCTGATATTTTTAAGAATAAATACTTCTAAGAATTAAACACAATCCTGCTTATTATCCTTATTTGCAAATATCTTTCAAGGGTCTCCTTTACTAATGTTTCTGGTAAAAACCACAACTCAGAAGCACTCCTGCTGTCTGATATTCTTCATAGGAAAATGACTTCTCTTTATAGTCATTGTGCTACTGCATCGTCTTTAGAAAGATAAAAAATACCCTGGTGGAACAGTGGGTGGTCTGTCTAGTTCAGACTCTTTCTCTAGAGTGGCAACAGACAACGTTATTTGGTAAAAATATGAGAACTTGGCCTCCTTCTGCAATTCATTCCCCTAAGAGTTCCCAAGCATGCACATGGATTAGAAATGTTAGCGGGTACATCCTCTTAGTACCATTTACAGATCTGTTGTCCAATGAATTTGTCCAATCTCTCTCTGAACCTGCTGATACTGTCTGCTTTCACAGGCTCCTGTGGCATCAAGTTCACAGAGTTAACTCGCTGCCGTGATAATCTGTTTTAAATTGTTCTTCTCCCTGTTTCCTGTAGCACTGCAGGATTTGAGGAATAACAGTTCTTCATTCACTTTATCCTACAGCTTCAAGATTTAGTAAGCCTGTATCAAATTTCCCCCTCAGCTTTCTCTTCACCAGATGGAGAAGTCTCAGATTTTTTTGTCTATTGTTATAAGATAGCTGCTCCCTTGATCACTCCAGTTGCCCTTCCTCAGCTGTGATCAGAGCCGCACACAGTACTCAAGATCTGGGGGCACTGAGCTTTCATATACGGCAAACTGACAGCCTCTGTCTTGTTCTAGAAACTGTACAGGCTTTTGTGATCTGTAGCAAAAGATCTTTAGATGTGTTTAAATTAGAAATCTAGTCTCAAACAACTGAATGGTTGGCTTTAGGACTCAGATAAAGCTGTATAGTGTCACTGAAATAGAGCTGTTTGGTACTTCTAGCTTTCACAGTATACAAAGGGACATAGCTTGTCACACCTGAGATAATGTAGCTATGCACTAAGCCATATGATCATACTGATGATGAAAGGCTCTACAATAAGAGAGTACACGTAACTTGTAGTATTAGACAGTTATAATACATACAGCTTCAAACATACTAAGAATTTACCAGCTAACCATATACCCAATGCACATCTTCTGTACTTGAGAAGCTACTTGAAAATGCTCAGCAAATTTCTAGGTAGCCATAAAGGACTTGATTTAATATTTAATACTATTTTGCTCACCAAAATTTTCTCCACACAAAGAAATTCTCCACACAATTTCCATTTGAACAACCTGCTAGTCTCCTAGTAGAATTCCTGTGTGAATCGAAATAAATCTCTGAGAATGCTTTTGACTGCATAAAGTGTCAGCCCTTGTATAGCCCTGAACCTCCAGCCAACAGAGTCGTAAGAAACCTCTGGTCCTAATTTGTTTCTTAATCTGGTGCCAGCTCCTGCTGATACATCTGCTCACTCTTTTTCAGCTCCCTAAAATAGGTGATCTCTTTCAACAGGTGAGCCCCTTTCAGCCAGTGTAGCAGCTGGGGCACATGCATGTGGATTAATGGCACCTGAAACGTGCCACTCTCAATATCACAGATGATTGTTCTTCTCCCAGCTTGGCTTTCCAAGATGATACCACCGTGCCAGTGCTCAGAGGAGAAGACCTGCTGTCTCTTCTGTTTTGCTTGGCTACAGCTTTGGAGAAGGGAAGAATATATTACCAATAAAATTATGTTCTCTTTTAAGCATGACACCATCCTTGGTAAAGTATTTGAGTTTCAAGGTTAATAGCTTATTACTAAATGCAGGCTTGGTGTATTAGATGAACCTGAAACAAGTACAGGTGTTTATATTAGACATTTTGGAGGTAAGTCAGCACCATTTTCACCAGTACTATGGGTTGGTAATAACAGTGAGTTTCTGGCATACTCCCTTAAACTTGTTTCACAGAAACAATCAATCAAAGTATAAAAATTGTATGATACATTTCAAGTATGTGTCATCTGTGGCAAATACTACAAATGCTGAACATACCTATGTACTCTTCCTTGTCATACCTGTAAAACTCCATCTGTACGTACTGTATCTAGTGTAAGAAAAATAGGATGAAGAATAGGAGCTCCTTTTCTGACTAAATTAATCTATTTGAGACACTGAATTTGCAAGGGAAGACAGCATTTATTGGTGCAAAAACCTGCTTTTGCAAATAATCAAATTCTTAGGGAGAAAGGAAAAGATACATGTCTGTAGGCATGGGAAAAGCAACAAATTCATGTTGCAAAAAAGCACATCAAAGAATTGGAAAATGCAGTTTTATGAAAAAACATGCATATCAACAGCTTACGAAGTTGTCTTTGTCAAACTAATCTATCATTATCCAAGGAATTATTGATGCAACTTTAGGTGTGATCTATGTAACCATAAGAAAGACTGACAGTTGCATAGCTTCAGGAAGAAAAATTACATCAAAAGGTCTTCTCTCACCTAGAGGTGTGAATATCATGACATCGAGTCAAAATGACTGCCCACTGGAACTAACACACCATAGAAATGAGTGTGATAGATAGCTGGGTAGATTGTCAGAGGCCAGAAGGAAAGGCATTGGTGTTCATAATGGTGATTTTCTGTGTTTACTGTATCCAAACTAAGTTCAGATTTTATCCTAAAAATCAAGTGACATCAGCATTAGGAGATATCTACTTTAAGTGTGAAAAATATATCAAGGTGAGCAGTAGTAGGTAGCAGGAAGAGTAAGATGGATTTTTTTTTCTGTTCTGATTCAGTTGGCTTGCTGAATGCCATATTACAGGCTTTCGGAGGAAGATCCATCACTCAGAACTGATGAAAATCAAGTCAGCAGAATAGACCCTAACTACTCTTTTATTATAAAAAATATATGGTATATATAAAATATCCATTAATTTTGTCCAGCAAATAAAAATGTTAAATTGCACAATAAAAGATTTGACCACTACATTACATTGTCAGTCATAAATACAACTTCCATAACCTTCATTTTTTATAGGATGGGGCCCCTGTTTTTATTAGAGTTGGCATCAGGGTAAACTTGGAAAGTGTAATGGAAGAGTGTTACCATGAATGAGTATTTTAAGGTCACAAGTGTGAGATTAATTTTGAATATATTAAAATGCCATGTATATGTATTTACATTTATATCTGTGTGCATATATTTTCCATTTATACATAGACATGTATACACACATGCACACATAGTTCACGAGACTCAGCAAAGGCAGAAAAGGAAATAAAAGGGATGTTAACCTTTAACATAAGGGGTATAACCCTAAGTTACCAATCATTCTACTCTGAATTATATCAGCACAGAATAAAACACAATAAGCTGCCAAGTGCATTAACTATGGATTTTAGATTGGAATTCCGAGAGGGGGAGAGAAGAAAGCTCATTGTGCTTGCTCCATGATTTTAATTAATAAAAAGAATGAAATAGATGACAAACTCAGTTTCCAAATAACAAGGGCCATTCAATGTTTATTTCCGTGGTAGTGGTGGATCTCTATATTCATATAAACAGGTAATAATGTCTTTGTTTTTTGTTAGAGGTTTGCTACACAGTCTGAGTATCGGACTAATTTCAAACTTTAAAATAAAATCTTGCTTCTTGGTGCTAACTCGAAATTTCATGTTACTAGCTTTGTTTAAATATCAATTGTAAAAGTTGCAGTGTAACAAAATATATATAGCTAGCACCAAGTCTTCATAGCAGCTCCTATTGTTTTGCATGAAAAATGCATTAACTATAGTATTACGAGAGTAAATGTGCTGTATGCTGAAAAATTCTGTCACTTTCTATTAGCTGTAAATTATCGACTAGTATAAACCCTAATTTCATTTGTCACATTCTGTTGCATTGCTGCTCTTCCTTGTTCCCATTCTGTCATTCTGGCAGGCCCACTCTGCCCCAGGTATCACGGCATCGCCATCTGCACCCGACATCTGTCTCTCTATTGATCACACGGGTTTAGCACTTGATCAAACAGAGCACGACAGAATACATCTCTTTTTGCAGTACTGCCAATGCCAACTGCTGCATGAAATCTATTACAGAAGCATTCTTTTACCTAGTTTCTAAAACAGCAAATAGGTTTCTCTTCTTTTAGAAGACTCTTAGGTTGTTTTTTTTTTTTTCTTTAACTTTCTGTCACTTATTGCAGAGAAAGGAAAAAACAATGACCTCCCAAAACCAAGAAATGAAGGATTTTTATCCTAAAGTGTGCAAACTAAGAAATTAGGCTATCTGAACTGAGATTATTTATTGAAAGAAATTATTACATTCATTCACATGTTGTTATTAAACATAAGGTTTAATTTTACTGGAAAATTATGGTATAAGATAGACCAAACAAACACCTCAGAGATTTAAATGTGGTGTCTAGGAAGCCTTAGCTGTCTGCAGTTTAGATGGTTGACTCTACCAAGTACTTGGGGAGCTAAGAAAGGTACATAACATTGCTCAATCAGTGAGACAAAAAAAACAGTGCATCTGAGGACTGATCTGGCATGCTGACTTGCAGAATAGACAACAGGAAATTCTTGGCACCAGAGTATGTCTGAAATCACATTTCCTTCTGTAAATGAAAAATACCCATAATCAGGTCTGGGCACCAGGTGCCTCCATTCTTTGAGCAAGGAACTCTTTTCTGAGCGTAAGTAGTTAAATAAGCAGTACTGATGCTTTAAAACACTAAGAAGGCATGCACTACATTTTGCATAGGTATTCTGTGAGATGCTATGGGAACAAAGGATAATCCAAGATAGTCACCTCAGAGGCTTTAATACAGCTACACCACTTACAGAAGCTGAACATTTGGGTTCTTTCATGGCATGAACTGCAAAAAACCCTCCTGTAGCAAACTCACATAGTACTCTTCCCCAAAATGATCTGTGGCCAATTCTGGCACCAAAGTGAAATAAAATTACTTTGAACTTCATCAACAAACATTCAACATTCAAATCATCAACACTGGCATAGGTGATATTATGAATTGCCTGTCTTGGGAGAGAGCTCTATTCAGGTATTGTGCAGTTAAGCTGCAGTGCAACTCTGCATCCTAGCAGAATAATTAGAAATTATTTTAAAGAAAAATTGTGAAATTCCAAAGATGTATCTACTTTCCAAGGCCTTAGCTAAACTTATGACAAACCAGGTGTTCTCAGCACTTAACGATCTTAACTATGATATCCCCATTGATTTTATGAGAAGTTCTCTTATAAGTTCTCAAGTAGAGAGAAGTATTGCTAGCTGTAAGAAAAGGGACATAAAAGGCTAAGAAATTAAATTGTGGACTAGCAGGAGTCACAAGGAACAATATATCTGCTCCTCAGACACAGCACTAGGGATTAACAGCACCTAGGTATTTTATCATAAAGTCTTCATGCTTTCCATAGGTGGATATCATATTTCTGTCAATCATAATATATTTTAAATTCACTGAGTAAACAAAAAAGATGTGCACTTTCTGAAAACAAATATGGACTTTCTGTTTACAAACTATTCAGTAATCCAGTAGCCACATGGTGTTTTCCTTATTTATGCTACCTTGTCAAATTATGCTGAACAAAATTTGTTGTTATAAGCAATTGGATTAAATGCACCCCAACCAAAATCATGAACGTTAAAAAACTATTTTCCTTGTTTCAACTGACAGTATTAGTTACAACACAGGAATTAGACCAGGATCTAGCAATGTATTATTCATTAGATTTTTTTTGTAGCCAAATACATTAGAGTATATAGTTATACCAACAAATTAATATTTTAGAGCTAATTGAAATTGTTCTTCCTATAAAGATTAAGCTTCTTCCCACCCTCCACACTTCAGTCATTAAAATAACACTTCTAATGCCTTGTCTAAATGATGTCTCACATTAATGCAAAGCTATATTAAAGCACTCAAATGACCAGTTCTTTTGTAATGCATTCTATATGATCAGACACTGGGTCAAATCTGGGCAGTGTGTATGAAGTGGTATCAAGTGGAAGCTAATTAAAATATATTCTCTATAGAACTTTACAGAAAAAAGAGAACAGTAATCATCAGAAGGTAGAGTCTGAAAATGGCATTTCTTAAAGGCTTGCAATGTGATTTATTCTATTTGCATGAGGCTACTTTTTGGAATAAAGGCTTAAGATGGCATGAATACTTCAATTACAAGGTACCTTATTTTATTCCTGACAATCTCAGTCATAACCTGTTTCTGGTTTGTCTCTTTCCTTACTGAAATCCATGAAATAAAGTACATTACATTTTTTTTTACTTATTTTTTATCCAAATTTCACAACATAAAAGTTGATTCTTCTTACAATAACTTAACAGTTTTTTTCTCTATTGTACTTTCTCTGATTCAGGGATGGAGAAATAAATATGGCAAAGATTCTTGTGATATCTCCATATTACCAAGAGGAAAGACTTCCATGAGATGCTGCCATTTCGTGCTTAAATGTAGGTAGATATGTAGCGGGGGGGAGGGAGATTATAGTCAAGTTTGCAGAGTTAGCAAGGAGCAATTAGACTGCATTTGTTCAAGCTTTGGTCATTTTGTCAGATAAGGCATCAATCCCCCTTATCCACTGACTTATCTCTTTTTTTTAAAAAAATATGTATTTCAGGGATGTGGGTGTTAAGAAGATGGATGAAGCATTTTCTAGGGATAAGATGTGGATCTTTTGTCTGATCTACCATAGTAATTCTTACAGAATAATAATAATAAAAAAAAAACCAGAATGAACTTTTTAGTCCCTTCCAGAATTTACTATCTCTATATAAAATACAGTGATGTAAGCATAAATATTGATTTTTCTTTTTCCTCAAAAAGAGATCTTCATTATACTAACTTTATCTGTGGAATAATCTTTGCTTTCTCATAAATCTGGTTGTGACAGACCTCTCTGTTCACAGTTCATAACATGCTAATGGTAAGTGTGCATTTTTTACAAGTCCTGTGGGATGCTTTTTCCCCCCTCCTTAGCTCTCTTCTTAATTTTTTATTATTTGGGTGATTATTTGGATGTGAGCCAAATTACAAATCTTCTAAAAATGGGGCTTCTCATTTGTGTGCACACTCCTGTGCTACAACTGTGGTGTTTCATGCAGAAGATGGGCCTGCACTGCAGTAAACCATCCTAACTGATGCAAACATGCCTATGTTCCTTCTAATTTTTTGACAGTTTGTTGTTGGTTTTGTTGGGGTTTTGTTTGTTTTGGGTTTTTTTGTGCGTTTTTTTTGTTTGTTTGGGGTTTTGTTTGGGTTTTGTTTGTTTGTTTGTTTTGATGGTTTAACTGCTGTAATTGAGAAAGTGGCACCCTGTTTTAGTAGGAGCACTGGCAGGCTGAGCAGTGACTGGAAGAGAGCAGAGCTTTACCTTTCTGTCCCTACACCTACCCCAGCTTCAGTGACTGTGCTGTAGACTTATGTCAAGAATGAAAACATAGAACTTAGTGCTTCTGGATTTCCTTCTAATTGGAAAAAAATTTCCTGAAAAAATGCCATTTGCTATATTAATAATTGATAATAGATAAACATAGTTGTTGTAGTTTGCAACTCCTGCCCTTTGCCTCACAATTCTTGGAGGGGGCTTCCTCCTCCCTTTCTCCTCAGCAGCACTATCCAGATCCTTACACACTGGCATAATGTCCTTTGGTAGCAACCTTCCTGCATAATCCCATGCCTAGGGAAGATTTGTGTATCTTCTTGAGACTGCTTACTCCACTACTGAGGTCATAAATCATATCTTGGCCTTTGCTGGCTTAAAGAAGGGTCTTATTAGCTTAGATTAGAATCTGATCTTAACATCTGTGTGGAGAAAAATAAAATAAAATAAAATAAAACTGAAACAAAAGCCAAACAAAATCACAAACCCACAATGTGGAAATTCATCAATCCCCTTTAACAGATAAACAGCTCAGAGAATGTCTGCAGCAAGTATCTCTGATAACCTGACAAACTACTCCCTTCTCTTAGGAATCTCAGATGCCATTAGAGTATAAGGTTCAAATGTTGGGAATCAGGTGAGGAGGCAAGAAGGAGTTTTATGCTATCTCTGCTTACAGTGCAATCATTCTTTATCATCTCCTGTGAGAATCCCACTCTGCTTTTAATATGCCAGTAAGTGATTCTTTCTCACCTGAGATCTAAAGGCATGGCAAGAAGTACTTAAAACATAAGGGCAAATAACAGAAGTGAGAATAGAGTAACGAAATAACAGAAGGGCATTTCCACTGGTTTTGAGGTCTGAAGGAAGGGTTTTGGTTATCAAGTCTGGCATCATGCCTGGTGCATATCTTAGAATTCGCCCAATAATTCTGGAAAGGGCTTATGCTTCACAAGTTGTAGTCACATTTTTCTTTTCTGAAAGTATGCAGACTCCATTAAAAGAAGCAAAGCAACAGGCAATATGTCACAATTAAACTGTTCGAAGGACTAATTAATCTAAGTGTCTAAAAAGAGCATTTATTTCCAATTTGAGCTCTTTTTGCTGTCCAGCCTTCGGATACTGCTCTATATCTTTACTGATAGGTTAGAGATCTATTAGGAAAAGAGAAAGAGAAGATAGCAGTAGATATAGGGATAAAAACCATGCTATTTGCAAAATGCTAATATAAACTGGTAAACTTTGAAATTCAGACAAAAGACTAGATTTTTTTTATGTTCTCCAGTAAAAATATTTAAGAATATTATTGTTTTCATTTAAAAATGATCCAATACAGCCCTCAGGAAGATCCTGTTTATATTGAAAGAACTTTAATCCCATAAGAAAACTTCAGATTAGTAGAGGCATCAGAGACAGACTTAGCCTGTCTCTCTCTGGCCAAGCAATGGGTAGAAAATTTCAGTTGGAGCCAAGACTGAAAAGATACTTTACTTCTTGCAGTTCTGTAAAGTATGTTCGTGAATTACACATGTTATTAGCTCTCATTTTCCCCTGAACTTCCAAGTGAAAATCCAATTTTACAATAAATGATCTAAATTCATCAATAACACCTGTTAAGTTACATGCTCAGTATGCTGCAAGGTTCAAAATGTAATTGACCTTGTGAGATTCTGAAAATAAAGGAAAAATATAAATGATCATGACTGCGAACCATATTTAGAGTAAACTTTTGTGAAAATACGTTTCTATTAATATGTATATAAACCCAGTAAGAATCACATGACTTCTATGCACATACTTTTACTGTCATTAGGACTTTCAAATATCAAAATTAACAAGAAGTGAAAAGAAAGGAGACTGTCAATAACAGCATACAATTTAAAACTGAAAACTATGCTATGGAAAATGCTGGGATTTGAGCTACTAATCTTCAGATTAACCCCTATGGCTCACTCGGGAGCTGGTTGTGTGAAATACAAACAGCTATTACATCAGCTTTTACAAGTGCAGATGAAGCTCATGGTGGTCAACCTAAAAGCAACGCACTTCAGAAACATGTAGGATTTTTTTTTCCTGAGGATGCAGGACAGCAGATAAAATATCAATGTTCTGTACACAGCTTTAAAGATTAACAAATCTTGTGGGTTTTTACATGTAGCTTCAGATCATGGCACACCAGACAAGCTCTGTATTTTTTGAGTACATCCTTCAACACTAAAAGGAGCACCTATCTCTTTGGATTGCAATTATACATAATAAATGAAAATTAGTACATTAAATATGGGTAATATGTATTACCTATACAAAATTATTATGATCCCTGTAATTACTGGGGCCATAATTTATTAATATTTATTAAAATATTAAATGACCATTGTTTAACAGGTTCTACAAAAAACACAGGCTAGGTAGTCTTGAGATTTACAATTACTGTATGAAAAGAAATTAATGTAATTTTTCTTCCTTTAAAATTCACCATCTTTTATTTCCAAAAATTCAAGGGGGACTAGGTAATAAACAAATTACCTGATTATCAATAAATTACAAGAATTCTATAAATTTATTTTTAAGAAATAAATGGATTTTACAGTCATTGGCTTCTATTATGGAAATCATATAATATGAAAATTCCATAAATGCAATTAGTTGTTGCTTCATTTGTTGATTAGATTATAGCTGGGGCACTGTATTTTTGACAAGATAAAAATTTTCTTTCCTGTATTTATTAATCTGGATATAATCTGGATAACTTTAGTAATATAATTAGTAATTTGTTAAAAAAAAATAAATCTACATTGTTGAAACTGGGATTTTCTTATAGATACTTTACACAAGACAATGTAATTATTATTATTTGGCATTAAGAACAGAGATTCCCCAAAGGATTAACTCAGAATAATTGATTAAAAGTATGGAGGTGGAGTGTGAAAAAGAGTTCTTGGAACAATATTTCTACATATAACATCAGATTAGAAACAAAAAAAAGCAATTTCTTGAAAGCAGCTCTTATTTAGCAATTTGAGGAGAAATTTTGGAAGTCAGACAATGAAGACCCTACTTTCAGAACTCAGATTTCCTTGGCCTTCAGGCCATTACTAGGAACTTAATCCTGTGACTTCTGACACAAGTGGTTTAAGCAACAATATTTCTTGAATGGCACAGAGTCAACAACCCCAGTCAATGGCCTCAGTCACTGAGGAGAGTATCTCTAGTGCCAGCATGTTCCACAGCAGAGCACTCCAGTGTGGTGCACAGAGGGTTCCCAAACTGGGAGAACTTCAGGGGGAACTCAGAGAGATGCCAGGAGCCCACAGCTCACATGATGGCAGCTGTCAGGACCTGGGCAGGGCCAGGGACAATGAGGGCCAAGCCCCCACACATATAACAGAAGTCCCTGGGGAGTGCTAGTGCCCAGGAGCATCACCAGCAGGTGGACAGAGAGGTCGGGGCACGTCAGCAGGACATAACGTGGCAGTTTAGGCAGCAGCTGGTGCAGAAGAGGTGCAGGAAGGTCACTGAAGCCCTGGCAGCTCATCAGGAAGCAGCAGTATTTCCCAGGCAGAAAGCCATGGCCTTAGTCAGCTCTGCACCCCCTGTGACTGACACTGCTGCCCAGACAGAGCTCTGTGAGGACACGCTGGCAGCCCGGTGCCAACTGCAGGCTGTGCCCAGCTCTGATGCCAGTATGGACAGCGGAGTGAGCACCCCTGTGGGCGTGTGCCCAGATAGAGGAATGGCTCTACTCAATAGAGGCTCTACTCAATGCCAGAGCTACAGGAGACGTCAGTAGGCTGAGGAGTGTCAGGGAGTGTGAGAGACAGTCTGATGGAATTGCACCCTGCCTTCCCTGGCAAGGGCCTGACAGGCTGACAGGATGCATGATATGGAGCATTCCCTGTCCTTCTTCTGCATGACTGAAGACAGCAACATAAGGGATCATGGGCAATGGTGACAAGTGCCTGCTCAGGGCAGCAGGCGCATCTCCTCTGAGACTCCAGTCCCCACCTCCCCAGGTGCCCTGGCATAACAGCCAGGAGGCTCTGCAAGTGGAACTCAACAATGATGAGGATGATGGTTCATATAGCGTGCAGGTGTCACCAAGGTTAAGTTACCCGATGACCCACTTCAAAACTTCTCCTACAAAGAAGGAATGACGGGGTCACTGTCATAGAAGACTCTCCTGAGAGGAACAAAAGGATCAAAATGCAGTCTGGACCTACTGCTTAGGGTAGGCTGATGCCTCCCTAGTGTATGGGTTAAAGATGTGAAGGGAAAACTTCCTACCCTGGAATGGCTCTTAGGTTATCAGCCAGTGTGGATTTTTCCAATTGGCAGAGATGAAGTGGCAACAAGAATTCTGAGGACAATCATGAGAGAATTCAGGTCTTTGAGAAAAGTGGTTAAGGTACCAGGACCACAAGCGTGGTCAACAAAATTTCTCCTCTATCCTTCCAGTTGCAGGGACAATGAAGGAAGAAACAGATAGAGCCAGCAGTCTAATATCTGGCTCCCAGTCTAGTGTCATTGGCAGAATTTTGGTTTTTTTTGATCACAGGATGGTTCACATGACACCAAGCCTGCTGACAACAGAAGGGGTGCACCTGTCTCAAAAGGGGAAAGGCATCGGAGCTAGCAAGGATCATTGAGAGAGCTTGAAACTAGATTTTAAGAGGGAAGAGGATAAAATCAGGATCTCTGGAGATAAGCCTGGGGTAGCATGCCAGTGTTTGAGGGATGGTGTGGTAGTGAGGTCCTTCAGTCTGTTGTCTCAGTAGATGTAGGGGATGGAGATCCATGCAGATGCAAGGATGAAAGGGTTATTGATGTGCAAGAAACCACAGAAGTGCCTTGAGAACAGTCATTCAGGAATTAGAGTTTCTTCCCTTGAAAAAGGCAGTGGGATTGGTAACCCAGAGCGTGGGCAACACACAGGAGGAACTGGAAGCCATTGTGCAGCAGGAAAACTATGACATAGTTGTCATCACAGAGACAGGGTGAGATGAGTCACACAACTGCAATGATGCAGTGGATGGCTATAAACTCTTCAGAAGGGACAGGCAAGGAAAGGTAGGCAGTGGCATAGCCCTGTATGCTAGGGAGTGTTTTGACTGTCTAGAGAATAATGATGGTGACAACAGGGTTGAGTGTTTATTGGTAAGAATCAGGGGGAAGGCCAACAAGTCAGGTATCCTGGTGGGAGTCTATTATAGACCTCCCAACCAGGATGAAAAGGCAGATGAAATATTGTACAAGTAACTGGGAGAAGTCTCACAATCACTTACACTTGTTCTCATGGGGGACTTCAACTGGATCAACGGGCCAAGGCCATTTGTATAAGGTCCTGAACGTGGGTCACAACACGCCCGTGCAATGCTATAAGCTTGGGGAAGGGTGTCTGGAAAACTGCCTGGTGGAAAATGACCTGGAAATGTTGGTCGACGGCTGGCTGAACATGAGCCAGCAGTATGCCCAGGTGGCATCCTGGCTAGTATCAGAAATGGTGTGGCCAGCAGGACTAGGGCAGTGATTGTCCTGTGCTCAGCGCTGGTGAGGCCGCACTTTGATTCCTGGGTTTAATCTTGGGCTCCTCACTACATGAAGGACTTTGAGGTGCAGGAGCAGGTCCAGAGAAGGGCAACAAAGCTGGTGAAGGGTCTAGAGCTTAAGTCATATGAAGAGCTGCTGAGGGAGCTGGGGGTGTTTAGCCTGGAGAAAAGGAGGTTAAGGGGAGACCTTATTGCTCTCTACAACTACCCGAAAGAAGGAAGTAGTGAGGTGGGGGTTGGTTTCTTCTCCCATGTAACAAATGGTAGGACAAGAGGAAATGGCATCAAATTGCACCAGGGGAGATTCAGATTGTATATTTGGAAAAGGAAAGAGTTGTCAAGCACTGGAACAGGCTGCTCAGGGAAGTGGTGGAGTCCCTGGAAGTACTTCCACCATCCCTGGAAGTACTTAAAAGATGTGTCCATGTGGCACTTAGAGAAATGGTTTAGTGGTGGACTTGGCAGTGTTGGGTTACTGATTGGCAGTGTTGGACTCGATGATTTTAAAGGTCTTTTCCAAGCTAAACGATTCTATGATTCTAATGTGAGACTGAATAACTTGTTAAAATGGAAATTAAGGCTTATTCCATGCAGTCTTGCTCAGTGGTCTTTGTTTGCTTTTCTAATGAATACCTATGAGGTCAGAACATGCCATTTTTGGCTGACCTTGCCCTATTGGGTTACACAGGTGCGTAAAAGATAGTCACTAGCACACCCGGGATTAGGGATGCTTACTGAAACTCCTGATTACTTGCTTGACTCACATGGAAAAGCAGTCTGTATTTTTTCTGATTAAAGCATCAGGAAATTCCACTTCAGTGGTGTGTAAAATTTTTATAAACTCTATTCTGAAACAACATTATCATTATGGTAGTCAGACTGTAAAAGATTGGCTTAAATGTGCTCAGTTGTATTTCTCATTTTTTTTCTTTCCTTCTAAATATCTTCATATAATTGTCTTTCTTATTCTATATTTTTATCTAGCTTTTTGCATTACAAATATGCCTTTGTATACATGTGTAAACATGCTCCAACACCTTCAGAATCCTTTCTATGCACATGAAGTACAGATTATTAATTAATATGCTCACTAGGATTTTGGCAAAAGGAGTATCACTGCATTTAAAAATTGTTCCTTTAAATTGTACTATTAAGGTTAACATTACATCATTTAATGAAGGAGCAAAGTTATTTTGTTTTTCAGAGCAAATTTCAAAATTATTCAATATACTGCGTATTTACAAGGAAACAAAAAAAAGGCAGCCTGGCTTTGGAATAGGAATGTAATCTCTACACAGACCCAACTGTTTCTTGTTTATTACAAAGGAGTAAATAATCCATTGATCTGGCAGCAGGGCACCTGCCTTACCAACCGACTCTGTATCAGTGGTCCCTGAACCCTCATTATTTTTCCTCAATTAAAGTTCATGGTCTCCTAAAGTCTGTGCTGAGCAGATGTATAACTGGTTTTGACTGCTGAACACAGAAGAATCACAAATTTAGAAAACTACTGCCATTTCATAAACACTAGAAGTGCATCATTTGTTGTGGCGAAGAAACATTATAAACAATATGTCTCTTTTATAGTCTGCTAAGCCCTCACACTACAGAAAAGAATATTAAAGTTCAAAAACTGACACATAAGCAGTGCATTATGAATACTGTAATGTGGTTTTTTTATGATTCAAGTAACGGTTACTGAAATGAAAAATAAAGTCCTCTGAGGGGTATAATATAAAAAATGTGACTTATATTTACTTAGAATTAGACAAAATTGATATATGAGCAAAATCAAACTGGAATCAATGATCTGAAGAGAAATTCAAAATATAATAACTGATAAATCACCGAAATTAGAATTAAAGTTATATTTGCTGTATTACGCTTTAGTTCTTCATAATTGCTTCTTCTTTTGCAGGAATAGGGAAGTCTAGAGAAATAATCAGAAGGACAATACTACTTGCAATTACAATACAGCAAGACTATCTGCAAAAATTAACTGAAGGATACACATTTCACAAGAAGGAGACGTTTAACTCAAGTTTTAAATATCATAACATATGAAAAGAGACCACATCACATACATGTTCCCTATAGTGTATAGTCTTATATGCTAGAAAGAAAATCTTCTGTTGGTAAGGCATAGGCAGATGCTCATTTCCAGCACCAATCAGTTTAAGAAGCAAATGAAACCCACATTTGGGGGAGACAGTTAAAGTTCATTTGTAGCATTTGTCAGTCTGTCTCCAGCATGATTCCAGCACAGCTCTGCTGCCACAGTATGTGCTGGATTCAGTGCAGCAGATTGTGAGTCTATAGGTCAGAGTATGTGCTTGAAGCATCAACAGCTACACCTGTCATTTTAGTTTTTTTGGGGAAGAATATGTTATTGTTAACACTACAACATGCATTAGCTGCAATCTGACTTTGAGGCTGGGCACTGAATTTGGAAACAGTTAGTTTAAATATTATCATTGATTAGGAGGTGTGGGTGTTTCCTGTAATGCCTGATGGAGATACTGCCATTAAGGTGATGTATATAAGCCTGTTTGTCCTTGGAGCTTGGCTTACTGGCCTAGGTTCTCCTGTGAGACTGTAACCCAGTGTTTGTAACACAGAAAATGCAGAAAAAGGAATTGAGAAGGGAGGGAATTATTAAGGAACTCATCATTCAGCCAAACTAACAGGAGATATTACTGGATGCAATCTTATTAGTAGGGGTCATTTCCTCCTTTCGGCTTTCACAACTGTTTACTTCTCCTGACCTATTTTCCCAAACGTTTTGCAAAAAGCTACTTAATCTAATGCAATCTCCACCCTGTAGCTCACTTAAAACTACTCATGCTGCACTGATGATCCAATCGTTATAGTGTTTGATGAGCATGTGAGCACCTTTAGACAAAAGGTAATGTTGGTATTTTAAGTGACTCAGAAATTAACAAAGGTAAGTAGTGCTGTACACACTGGTGGATCAGCTACTGTGAAAAGGGCTTTTCTTGAATTTAATGCCAACTGGACATCACACATTTGCATGCAAAGCTTTGCTTATTTTATTTCACAGGCAGTTCCAGTCCTGCACTAGAAAGAATAAAAGTAACCACGAAATATGAATTTTTTTGTTTAGGCAGTACAGGATGTGCTTCTGCATACCAGGATATGGGACATTTAGTGACTGATAGTGTAACATGCAAACAAATACATATTAATAAATTTCTTGTGAAACATAAAAGACCATGCTAAAAATTAAGTACTTTCTTGCCTCAAATAGATTTGTGTACATACATGATATAACCATGAACTATACAGAAAAAAAGCCAGGGGCAGAACACAGATCATTTCACTCCAGCAGTACAGATGCACAATTATGAGGATTAGGAGACAGTCTTCATTAGACAGCAGAAGCTGAAGGCTTCCTTGATGCATTGATATCAGGTATGATTCTAAAGGGAAACAGGATCAAACACCAGCAAATTATTAAGCTCTGACACTGGTGCAGTTACAGTCTGCAAGGTAATTCTCATGGCTCATCCTGCCTGTCAGAGAGTTGCTGCGTCCCACTGCATTTCTCCATCCTCATACACCTCCCAGAGGAGGGGTGATGATAGCAACACAGCCTCTTAGCTGGAAGCAGGCCATGTTTCCCTTGCTTCTGCAACATTGCTGGCAGCAGCTCCCTGGTGGTGCCAGTGTAAACAGGGCTGCTGCCTCCAGGGAGGCACTGGGGACCAGCAAGCGGCTGCACTGAAGCCGGACCTTGTATCACCGGCTAGGGTGAGAGAACCAGAGGTCTCAGTACTGCAAACTCTGCTCTGATGTGTAGCCTTTCTTTACCAGATGGTGAAATCCTCAGGGACAGGCTTCAGCTTTCCACTAAAATTGGATAAGCTCAAAAGCAATGAACTTGTCAGAGGAAAAATAAATCCAGTGTGCTCCTTTAAAAAAAAAAACAACCTTTCATTGACTTCCTGTCTGAAAATATTACCAGTATCATACAGTGTGGTACCCAGGCAATTTTGGAGGCATGGGACTGGCTGAGGATCAAAAGTTGGACACATCCACACAGCTCTTGGGCTCTGCAGGAGTGGGTACTGCCACACCTGTTGTTTTGCTGAGTTATTCTGTCTGTGCTAGCAGAAAGTCTTTGACTTTGAAAAGACTCAGTTTTGAAATGTGCTGACCTCTAGACTCAAATTTAGCTTCACCTGACACAAACTATTGTTAAGGTTAATAATTTGAAAAAATATTTAGATGCAAGTTCTCAAAGATCATGTCTCATTTTGGTGTCAAGTGAAAGAAACTAATAGGTGCTAGATCCCAGCCTGAAAATTACAAAAATGGTGGGGAATGCTAACTCCTAGGTCTCATATACTTCCTATGCTGTCTGGTCTGGCACTGGAAAACTTCTTTCAAATCCTGTCCTAAATTTGAGTGATGGCAGGTCAGGTATGGTCCTTGATGAGGTGCAGAGTTTGCTCTGATTACCTCAGTAATTACTTTCTAATATTATTAAACTTTTTACATGAAGTAATTTCTCTCCTGATTGATCCACAAAGCTCAGGTCAAAGGCCATCTAATTATAAAAAGTTGCAGATCCATCTCTTTAATTTGAAAATACTTTTTGGTCAAGAACTGAACCAAAGTTCATAATCACATTGCAGCTCTCAGAGCATTCTAAATCACTTAAAAGCAAAATATAGCTAAATAATTTATTTGCTGATAAAATAGCGGAAAGAAATCCTTCCCTTACTGCAAAACCAAACATGTTCCATTTTTTTGAGGCCTTGGTTATAAACATAAGATAATAGGAGCTTAGAAATTATTTCAGTTATGCTTTAATAGTGGTTAATATATCAAGATTGCATATTCAAGTATACATTGACATTCTAAATCTTAGCATAATATTTAATCAAGCAAACTACTACTTTGATCTCCATATTTCTGAGTAGGGTCCAAAGTCTGTTCTACCATTAGTGAAACCGTCACAGATCTGAACCATTTAGTTTCTTTCCTCGTGTGCTATATACAGTGAGCAAAATACATTGGAAATAAAAAACAGGGGACAAATTCAGGTTAAATGAATTATGGATCATGTTTTTCTTTTATCTTGCAATGCTGGTTAGCTAAAGAACTTGTTGCAGATCTGTTAGAGGCTACTGGTCAGGCAGAAACAGACAGGCTGCCATCGCACCAGTTTGGAACCCATGAATTCAATCTACATGAACTGCTTTCCTTTAAGACATCAATGTTTTATTGTTGTTGTATATTAAAAAATAGTATTTCTAAATGGATTATAAATAGTGATGCACCAAAATGCAGCTGTGTGTAGCAATTGGGCCCAATTGTGTTAACATAAGTGTTAGCATAAGCAGATGGACTTTAGATAACCCTGTAAGATAAGGGTGTATCTCAGCTATAAGAACAGAGGAGTAACTTCAGTGTAATAAACTGTTAATCACTGTTAAAGACAGATGAACCAATGAACAGAAAGGGATATTCATATAACCATAGAATGGTTTGGGTTGGAAGGCACCTTAAAGATCCAACCCCACTGCCATGGGCAGGGACAACCTTCCATTATACCAGACTGCTCAAAGCCCCATCCAACCTGGCTACGAGCACTTCCAAGGATGGGGCATTCACAACTTCTCTGGGCAGCCAGTTCCAGTGGTTCACCACTCTCACAGTAAAGAATTTCTTTCTAATATATAAACCTTTCAATGTAAAGCCATTAGCCTTTGTCCTATCACTACAGGCTCTTGCAAAAAGTCCCTTTCCAGCGCTCTTGTAAGCCCTCTTTAGGTACTGGAAGGCTGCTATAAGGTCTCAGCTGAGCCTTCTTTTCTCCAGACTGAACAGCCCTAGCTCTCTCAGACTGTCTTCATAGAAGAGGTGCTCCTGCCCTCTGATCACAGCCCTCCTCTGGACCTGCTCTAACAGGTCCACGTCCTTCTTATGACGGGGGCCTCTGAGCTGGATTCAGTACTCTATGTGTGGTCTTATGAGAGTAGAGGGACAGAATCACCTCCTTTCACCTGCTGGCCACGCTGCTTTTGATGCAGCCCAGGATGCGATTGGCTTTCTGGGCTGCAGTGCACATTGACAGGTCACATCAAACTTCTCATCAACCAGCACCCCCAAGTCCTTCTCCTCAGGGCTGTTTTTTATTCTCTACCTACCCTATAACTGAGAGTATCCTTTGGGGACAGATCCCTGGGGAGCCCCCAGCTTTTGGACACTGTTGTCTCCCTCCGTGGAACAAGGAAATGGACATAATTTGTAAAAGTGCATCTATCTGTCATTAAAAGTGTTTTGGTGGTATCCAGGTCCATTTAGGCTCTACAGTCATTTGGTCTTGAACTGTGACATTATGTGGACAAGTCAGACCTCTCGCAGTCAGCTCTTACCTTATGTGTATTTAACCAAGCACTAAAAATATAATCTCCATGTTTTCAGTAATCTATTTCAGTAACTGAAATTAATATGAAAATTGACAGGTAAGACATATGAAAACTAAATTAATACATCTTAAGAGAAATGCATTTTAAGAGAAAGCCTCAGTAGACATTTTTTAAACCAGTTTGTGACTGAGCAATGATAACATATGATGTGAGGTACAAGAATTTGTAAGAAATCACTTTCTTTTCACTAACATTACCACACTAATATATTTAACATAGACATTTACATGCTTTGCATTTTAAGTGCCTCTGAAATTCAAGCACCAAGCCTGCACATTTCAGCAGCACCATCAGATGTAATGAGTTATGGTACTATCGGCATGTTGATAAGCTATAGCCCAAAGAAGAACAAGAAGGAAGTATAAAAAATATGGCCAGAGGATGGGATAAAATTATCAGCGAGTGTGTTTTCCTGTTTGGTTTTAATCTACATTTAATTAAATTCTTATCTTCTGTGTACTTATGGTCGCATTTGAATGGCGAGACTGCATTCATTATGAATGGTAAAACTTAACTCGGAGAACATTTCATGTGGCTTCTTTAAAAAAAAGGAAAAGGAAAAATATTGTCTTTATTCTTTATACTTAGGTCTTTTTAAAAAAGGGTTAAGTTACTTTAGGCTCAAATGCTGTTCTGCACTTAACCTGTAGGTTAACTGATTTCTAAAGCTGTTCTTTAATATTTTTTTAAAAAATACATAATTTGGAAATGCTAATATCAAAATTTTGGTTCAATGAAGTCAGGAATGGGGGATAATGAAACACACTAAAGTGTTTTCTTCATTCTTAAAAACAGGCAATGATAAGAGAAATTTTCTACTAGTAACAACAAATATGTTTGTTAGGCTGAATTCAGAATTACTTATAACTATCAATTTCTCTGAAATTAATACGATATTAAAAAAGTCTTAACAATGATTTTTGAGAGTCTTAGTTTGTATTATTGGGGTTTTTTTCTATTTTCCAGATCACTGGGCTGGCCATGCAGTCGTCCTTGGGCAAAACTCAGCTTTAATCTTTTGTAAATAAGAAGGGCAGAATTGAGTACTTTGTTTTACTTACTACTTTCAAAGGTATTTTGGGGGGCAGAGGACAAGTGAGATTGGAAATGACACTACCAGCACAAAAATAGTATCTAGGCTAAATTATTAAAAGATATAACAAAGTGAAACAAAATAGAAAGCTTTCTGCATGTCCTTATCAGTCAGTACAGCAACTACTACACCATATATATTTTTAAAACCTTCCATTTAGCTATCGTTTTCCAAGAGATGCTATCTTGGAATGCAAAATCATATGACACTGTGTCAGAAATATCCCTGTGACTTTTATATTGCGTACATTTATTTTCTTTCTTTGAAGGACCTATCCCCAAGACACTTTAAGGATATCCGAGAGGTACAATGCATTCATACAAACCCAAGCCCTACCAAAATGAAACCCCCTCAAATTAAACATATTCCTGCAGTACTGAATACTCATTTTCCTGAGCTAACCTTCTCAAAAGCCCTTGAAAACTGATCGGCTTTGAAGTGAGGGTTGATAATTAACAAATATCGGGAGCTACTGCAGGTAGAACATTACAGGGTCAAAAGTCCTACTAGGAAAATGAAAACATTGGCACCAGAAAGTAATTGTTTTCTTGCTCATTTGGCTATTGATTTTCAACTCCCTCTTCCCCCAGAAGTTTGGATTGTACATACCTTTCCTTCATTCTTTCCCCATTCTTCAAGTATTATGCTACTACTAATAGATAAAGGAAAAAGGGAAAAGGCAGGAAGGAAAGGAAAAGCATGGGAAAAATTTTAAAAGTGTAATCTGTATAAATTATGTTCAACATCTTTTTAGAGCCTATTGCATCTAAGCTGTGCTATTAACAGTGAGTTTTGCTTGATAAAAGGTCAGCTGAGCTCTGAATCAGCTGACAGTGCCATAGACTCATGCTGCAGTTCCACGTACAATATACTTCCATGCCGTAATTTTTCAGGTTTAGAAGCAGAAGTAACTAGCAAAGTCCTCATCCAAAAGAAAATGTTGCAATCATTTCACTAGGCAAACATAATAAAGCAAAATAAAAAGCTCCCTCACTCCAGCATCTACCATTAAGCTTTAATAAAGATTCGGAGACTGATAAGGGAGTCACATTATCTTTTGTCATCATTGCTGGGAGAAAAGTGATTGTCATTTTTTCTACTTGTATCCAACCGTGTATCGATGTTACCAGAATTTGTCTTCTTTAAATGTTTGCCAGCTAATTCACCACTAAACCACAATTTAAGCTGAACTAAATCACTTCACCGCATCTGTCGGATCAGTTTGGAGAGACAACACAGTCCTGGCTTAATCCTTTAAATACTGAGATATGTAACTATTGCACTGAAAGAAAGGAAGGTGGCTGTCCCACATATCCTCTTCTTACTCAGATCTGAGGTAAACTGAATCACACTCTCAAACACCTGTCTCTGCAATGGGATTATCAACAGAGTCAGGCTGACACTGATCCCAATTTAAGTGCCTCATATACATGTCTAAAATTAGGGGGAATCTGGACTGCAGAGCATGGTACAGTTGTCATTCAGGAGAGATCACACAACACATTTCCCCACTGTCTGTTCAGATGGCATTGTGTCCTTCTGCAGGGGAGAGGTGGAGCAGTTTGGGAGATACAGCAAAGTAAGTACAGGAAAAATACCCTTCCTCAGAAGAATCAGTCAATTATTGCTTTTGGATTTAGGAATCATATTAGTGTGGTCACTTTCCTATGCATTTCATGTAATTTCCAAGAAACCCGTGTGGTATGGCATAAGACCTCTGTAAAGATGTGCTGCCAAAAACTGCCTAAAACTTCATTTGCCTGTAAATATATTTTATTGGTATTAGTTCTGTTAGGATAAAAATACCAACTCAGCTTGGGAAAAAAATGGTATATATAGCAGGCTAATCAATTGCATAACTTTTCTAAAAATGTCTTCAGCATGATGACATTAGGCAACTGTGAACCTGTTAGCTTCCAGCTCTGCTGTCAGTGGTATGATATAATGAATGCCAGCATGGTGTTCCAGTCAGCTACTGCCACCTGCTCCACTTTGGAAAAAGAAGTCTCTTTTTTTGGCAGCCGTCAGATGTCATACCCAGTGCCCACTGGCAAGAATGATGACTTTTCACCATGGTTTCCTTCCCTTAGGAAAGTCTTTAGAAGGGGCCTAATGGAGAAGGCCTAAAAGAGCTGCAGTGCAGGGATACAGGACCCCAAGTGGGTGAGGCACAGTAGAAGCCCCTGGACATAAAGGTGCCCAGGGTGAAGGTTGATTCAGAGAAAGGTCTGTCTATCTTACTGCTTGCAAAGGATTGTGACTCTGGCTCTGAGTAGGTCTCCAGTAAACTGCAGACTTGCTCTAGGCAGAGAAACAACTCCATTTTGCACCAGTTCAGTTTTGGATGGGGATTCCTTCCTTTTCAGATGTCTCTGTATGTACTTCTGTATCTGCGTATCATGTCCCTTGACTCACCCCGATGAAACCACCACAGCAAACTGGGGCATGCAGGGAGATGTCTTTATCTCTGACACTGCTCTGTAGCACAGGCACTGCACAAGGGCAGACACCTGGGCCTGAGGGCAGGGAAAAAGGAATAACCTTATTTCTCTATTCCCCAATTTGTTGACTAGACTTCAATGACTGGTAGGATTCATACTTTGTCTTCTTAGCCCTTAGATGCAGAGAAACCAAATTTACTCAACTGAGAGGGTTATCTGGTGATTAATGAAAGTCCAGTGTGATGGAATATCATCCTAATCACATTGCACACTGACCAAATACTGCTATAAATGAAGGGGAAAGAGCATTTGCTTTCTTAATGGCTACAGCAACTGGGCTTTAGATTGGCAATTTTAGCAGTATTATGCTAAACTAACATACATGCATCTACCATAAGCCTAATGCACTGGTTTTAATAGGTAATGCTGGCATTAAACTCTGCTCTATATTGGGACAAGCCTGTTGTATTTATGTTTTTCTAATGTGCACAAGCATTTACATGAACTGCATTTTTACTTCACAGGGTTTTTTACTGGAGTAAGAGGCACAGACTTACACAGCATACCTCTGAGTGTATGTATGAAGAAAAACAAAAAGAGAGAAATTATACTATTCACATTGCTTGAGAACAAAAGCATGACTGTAATTCATGAAAAGTGAAGCAGTGAGTTATGACAAACCTGCCCTCACAAGACAACAGTGATGATAAAGTATACAAACCCAGACACATATGACATTCCATAATTCCTTGCAAACTCTAAGGCTACAGTTTGTTTTGACACAAGCCTTGCTTTCTATAGCCAAAAAATCCAACTTTCTGTTTTATTAAAGTAAAATAGAAACAACTATTGTACCATTTATTTTAATTTTATCTAGTTTCAAATGATTGCAAAACCATGACAGAAGTTGCTCTATGGAGATCAACACTCCCTTTAGTATAGACTGACATTAAGGCTGTTTTTTAAATTTCAAATTTCTGTAATTCCCAGGCATTTGAGTGAGGGGAGAAATGTTCTTTGAATTATAAGGCTGAGACTTTTTCTCTGTTTATGAATCTCATAACACAAATGTTTTAAAATACTCAGACACAAAGCAGTTCCACGTATCTACTGAGACTCAGGGAAATCAACCACTGACAGAATCCCATGATGGTCCTCTTCCTACCACTTCTCACGTTTGCTGACTTACTCAGCACTGTCATCATTTTAGCACATCTGATTATGACTCTTTCTAATAGGAATCATCAACCTGGAATCAAGCTGACAAGGTTTTGTGAGGCTGTCTTTTTCATTGCTAAGAATTCATTTTGCTCACAGATCTTTATGTTTTTTAATTTAAAAAGCATTAACCAACACATCTGAATGGTTTATGTATACGCACTAAAGCATGTGAATTATTTTTGACAATTGTTAGCCTCCTACTTAGTATCTAGAACATAAATAAAAGTTGCCTTATTTAACTTTGAACTAATTTATCTATAAAGGACAGATCCTGCTTTTCTCTCCAGTCACAAGTCTCGCTGTGTTATATTTCTGTGTCCAAGGGAGGCTTGCTCAGCTGTCAAAAATGCCAAACTGCAATGAACCACAGCGCTGGCTTAACTCTTCCACAGATGCACATTGACATGCTGGATATTGGCAAGTCGTTCACATCACAAATTTTACTACAAAAAAATGCTTTTCTTAAAGAAAAATAAAAAGGGAAGGAAAAAAAATCTATGCCAATAGTACTTGTAAAAGGTCTATAAATTTATTTGCTTCTGTTCTCCCTTGGTGGCTGAGGCCAGTTAATCTCCTGCCAGGCCTCCAGGAATGCACAGTCCCTGGGCACAGAGCCACCAGCCCATCGACATCCTGCACAGCACCAAACACTGCGGTGGATCTGTCTCATCTGCAACACGACCTGCTGCAACCAGGACAAATTCATTAACTTCTATGCTGTATATGGGCTTCTCATACATTGTTGGTTGAAGTTTAATATTTCCCCCCTTTTCTTAAAGGAGCTCAATAGCCTGAGTTCAGGACATCTGAAAATCACCTGGGTTTTACCCTGAAGACTGAAACCAACTCCACTCCCCAGGCATACTGGACTTCCAGTTAAGTGGATTAAACCCTTCCTGTAGGCAAATCTGAGGATGTGTATTAAACTCCCACAGGTGAACTGGGTGACCACCATCCTTCCCACACCTTGCCACAAGCAGAGGCTGAGCTGCAGTCTTCAGGATAAATATGCAGCATTATTTACATTTTGAACTCTCTCCCCAAACAAAACCCATATCAAAACTACACCTACAACTACAGAAATACTAGGAAGAAAACAGCAAAAATTAAGCATACAAGCACATACTAGTCATACCAGTGAGCGTGTTACTGGAAAGCACTGGAGAGCCACATGTGAAGGGTTTAACATCAAACTGGGGATCCAAGCTGCATACCACAATTGTTACTTCCCTCCATTTTCTGCCAAGGCCCCTATTCTGCACCAGTCATAGTTGTCTGTTCATGTACAATACCTTCTTATTTTTTTACCATGTGCAGTATCATAAATGTAGCTATTTTGGACAACATACAGTGCTTGATATTTAGTTTGTACCAAATCACATGCAGCATTGCAGGGGATCATGACCTAAAATGTGTAAGAAAAATCTCTCTTCTGCTGTAGCAGAGATTTTGGGCACAGCTAGTAAATCAGTGAAACTTCGTATTTTCAATCAGCTGCTACTGGTGTGCTCTGTCTGCTCTCTACCCACCTTCAGAGCTTCTGACAGAAATGCCTGGGTAAGAGCTTCCTTATGTACACGAGATTCAAATGTAGCAGAAATACAGAAATCACTGCACTCTGCTTCTGCCGAGCAAAGCTCTATGAAAACCTTTTGGATC